>NC_140168.1:71698133-71970633 GCF_963971535.1 Notolepis coatsorum
TGGGTCAAAGATGATCGCCACAGCTTGAACAAAAACACTCTGTCCTGGAACCCTTTGCCTGTCCCTAAATCCCCTCTCAGTCCTGCCCCCATGACAGATATGATGACGTGTCACATCATGTCAGATCTGACATGACGTACATTAAGATGATACGTAGATTTAACATTGGAGAGAGAGAGAACATGAGGAGAGATAAGCAAGATATGATATCCACACACGATATGATGTAAAACATTAAGAACATGAAGAGAGAGTGAGATATGTGTGTTTGTGTGTGTGTGTGTGTATGTGTGTGTGTGTCTGTGTGTGTGTGCGTCTGTGTACAGACGTGTGTGTATTGTATGTGTGTATTGTGACACAGGGAATGTGTGTGTGTGTCGGTGTGTATGTCTGTGCGACTGTGTGTGTCTGTGTGTGTGTGCTGTGTCTGTGTGTGTGCTGTGTATGTGTGTAAGAGAGAAAAGACACAAGATTAGAACACACGATATGATGTACTGAAATGTCCATCTGCTATCTTGAGGCTGATTTAAGAACATCAGCCAGACTGTCGCCCTAGTGTCTTTGAGCCCTGCTAGTTGACCTATATTAAACTAGTCAAGACTAACCCCTTTCCTACCTCCACCCTCGTATACACATTTTCCCCAACACCACCGATACGATCACCGATCGTCGTGAGCCATATCGGCCGATACCGATCCGATAGATTGTTTTTGATTAAAAAGAAATTAAAAATTATTTTATATAAATTTTTTTTTAATAAAATATATATATTATATAATTAGACTTGTACTTGTATTATCTGCGAGACATCGCCACCACGCAACAAGTCAAAATGCTCGCTATCTGCAAACAGCTCCACTGTCTGTGTACTCTAGTAGCCTCCAGCTCCAAAAAGGATTCTCCGGCGCTGCAGCTGGACCCTATTGGTAACGTTACGGTTCTTTGGTCATTTCACATTCAGCAAGCCCTCAGCTCCAATACGCATTGAATCAATGTTATAAGACATTGATATCAAGAGCTATCTGTAGCTACTGCTAGCCGGCTAGATGACGTTAAGACAGAACTTTAGTTCAATGGGACATTTAGTTTTGAACAGAGAACTAACGTCAGCTAACGCAAGCTAACGGAGGTATGAACATGGACTACTAGACTTTCTGGATCATTTGTTGATATCAGGAGCCATCAGTAGCTAGCCGGCTAAATACCGTTAGACAATGCCTACTAAACGTGAATAGTTGACTGGGTAATTTTGTTTAAACAGTAACGATAGCTAGATAGCTAACGTTAGCTCAGGTCGAATGCACTACAGACTCGAGCAGGGGAGCCTCCTCTCAGTCCTCAGTGTTTACAAACTCTACACGGGGGCGGGCGGGGCTAGGGAGGAGGAGCAGCGGCAGTTTGCAGGTCCTGTGTGTCTGAGACAGACAGCGAGTGAGACCTTCGCTTGATCGGTTTCCGCGATCGGCGAATATGACTCATTATCGGAATTCACAGATTGCATATTTATACTGAGTATCGGCCGATAACGATCGGTGGCCGATCGATCGGGGCATCCCTAAAACTAACCTCTGCAAGGTTTAAATAAAGCATGATACATCTTGAGTATTAAATACATAAAGTGTTACAAGATAAAAACTCGATCCCTGGAGTTTGAAACTAGAAATGATCCGTTTGGCTGACTCCTCTCCTGGAGTTCTAAGCTAGGCTAGCTGGGACAATCCACTTCCATTCATTTGTGCTAAGCTACAGTAGGCTTGCTGGGACAATACGCTTCCATTCATTTGTGCTAAGCTACAGTACAGTAGGCTTGCTAGGACAATCCACTTCCATTGCTAAGCTACAGTAGGCTTGCTGGGACAATCCGCTTCCATTCATTTGTGCTAAGCTACAGTACAGTAGGCTTGCTAGGACAATCCACTTCCATTGCTAAGCTACAGTTTTTTTTTTTTCATACAGTCAACATATTCGTAAATAATAGCGCTGCCCGAGGCTGGGCATGATAGTCAACATATAGCAAGAGAGAGAGCGAGAGAGAGCTCCCGTTCTACAGTCAATATACAGTGTACAGAGAGAGAGACACATTGGAAAGAAATTGAAATGCTATTTGGCCCTAAACAGAGAGTACACAGTGGCAGAATACCTGAGCACTGTGACTGAAGATCCTTGACTAGGTACAGACTCAGCGAGCACAGCCTAGCCATCGAGAAAGGCCGCCATAGGCAGACTGTGTGTGTTAAAAAGAGAGAGAGCATGTGTGTTAGAGAGAGAGCATGTATGAGAGAGATAAGCAAAGATGACCCCCTAAAGGATATTCAACTTTTAATGAAAGAACAAAACAGAAGGAAAAGATAACTTCACAAAGGCAACATGAATATACATAGATCCAAAAGGACAAAGATCAACACTTAAATCCAAAGAGAAGAGGGTCTATACCAGATAAAACAAAGCAGCAAGGAGCCAATGGCCGACAGCTAAAGGCTAGCCAGGTAGGCTACTGACACCAGGCCACACACAGCTTTGGCCAACGGCCCAACGCTACCCAAGCTACACAAACGACCAAGACAATGAATTCACACACAGCACATGTCGTATCTCCAAATGTTGTGAAGTAACATATGTTTTGCCTGGAAAAAAACATCGTTATTAACAAAACATTCGGGAGGGGAAGGAAGGAAGAGTGGGGTAATGTCATGATTTTCATTAATCTTACCTGCACCAAGGAACGCAGGGCGAAAGGCCGCAACACAGGTCTCCACGTTGACGAAAGGCCTCTCGCTGGTGGGACAAAAATAACCCCCTGCTATTCTCACGGCTAATGTCAATGGTCGTAGCACAAGCTAACAGCTAACTCAAGGCTAACTGATAGCATCAAACGAACGTTCCCAGCCGAGCGCAGCCGGCAGCTAACGTCGTAGCTAAACAGCTAACTGACTAACAGTTAGCTCAACCAGGCTATCGCTAACCATTAGCTAACGCAGAAGCAAGCTATGCGGCTACATACAGGTGCTGACAGGCCACACACCGTTAGCTACTAGTAGTACTACAACAGCTAGTCGGCCAGTTTAGCTCCAGAGAGAGAGAGAGATGTCCACGGCGGGAATAGAATAGAGTTAATAGAATAGGTTAAAAACTCACCAAACGTCCAAGAGGATGGAGACAACCGCGTGGAGTTGACGAAGTTCATCTGCCAAACGACCATCCTCTTCATCTTGGCTGTATGCGCTGTCTCTAGGTTAGCTAACGCTAGTTAGCCTTTAGCTAAGCTAGCTACTAGCCGACATCATCATGGCTATACCATGACAAGGCTCCGGCCATTTGTCCTGCTAGCGAGAGGCCTTTCGTCAACGTTCCTTGGTGACCGACCGACTGATAATGACCGACCTCTTTCTTCGTCTTGGCTGGCATAACTAAGCATAATAGTCAAAAGCTGCACGCGCGAAATAGTCGAACGCAGCTGACTCACGCCGGCATACTACACATGATGTAAGTAAAACCACTCCCTTCGTTGAAACCAATAGTATGTCTGCTGCAGAGCAGAACCCCAGAGGCTGAGCTCCAATAGTGAGTAATTGAGTATGTCTGCAGACCCAGGAACAAGTCAGACACATTCTACAAACGTGTCTAATGTGAAATATATAAGCATATAAGCAAAACTAGATTTTAGGTCTGTGATGAAAAAGGGCCTCGCGGGAAGGGGGGCCTCACAAAAAAAATAAATAAAGAAAAAAGAAAAAAAAAAAAAAAAATTGCGAGGCCCCCCTTCCCGCGAGGCCCTGTGCGACCGCACTGCTCGCACACCCTGCACACAAGCACAAAAGGCAATAATTAGCTCAAAACAGACAGATAAACAAACTGAAATAAGTCCAGAATATTATATAAAAGTTGAGTCAGTTTTCAAAATAAAAGAATGAAACGATCGTCACAGTCCTCGGTCCACGTCATCCCATTTTAGTATCACGATACACAGGGCTAGATCCACAGAATGGATTGCATGGTGCTAGTTGCACCATTACTTACAATTCATTATGAATTGAAAATGGGGGACCCTGATGTAAACAAGACAAAAGTCTCTCTGGTCTGCATCCCCTTAACACTTTCAATGCCGGAGCTCGGTGCGAGCTTTAGTGCTTCCTTGCCACCATCCACTTCAATGATAGAGCTCTCATATTTGCAAACGCATAAACTATGTCTTAAATTATGGCTATGTGTCTAATCTGGCCGTCGCTTATCAATGACTTGTTTGCAGTCAACATTGTCTAAACGGATTTTTTTTTTTTATGGGTTCATTTCCGTTTTATACCATTTTGAAAAACCCTAGTTTTTTTTAAGTTTCAGGAAAATATAAAGATTCTGTGATAAACGCCCTTTACTGGAATATTCTGGAATACAGAAACTGTGCATCTTGGGAAGAAGGAAGAAAAAACACGGCTTATTATATTGTAAGTAAGTAAGTAAGTAAGTAAGTAAGTAAGTATTTATAAAGCACCTTTCATACATGTCATGTAGCTCAAAGTGCTGTACACAAATATAGGCATATATAACGATAAAAGCAATAAAGTCACAGTGATCAGTTAAGATCAATGTTTAAAAAAAAAAATAATAATAATAAATAATAATAATAATAATAATAATAATAATAATAATAATAATAATAATAATAATAATAATAATAATAATAATAATAATAATAATAATAATAATAATAATAATAATAATAATAATAATAATAATAGTAACTTAAAAATGAAAATAACGTAAAAACAGTCATTTGCTTACCAGTTTGGGAGAACAGGTCCGCACAAACATGTCCGCTCAGTAGCAACCGGAAGTGCACTAAACCAATGCACTTGTATGGTAGGTAGCAATGTTTAGCTCTTATAACGCTAGTGTAGTTACGTTTTTATCAGTGGTCATAGTTGGGTCCATAGTGCTTTACCAAGTCCCATGGATCCATCAGTGGCCGTGTATTGTGTGCGTATGTACCCGTTCCCTCATGTGGTCAGTGGCCAGAGTTGGGTCCACAGGACTTATCCAAGCCCCATGGACCCATCAGTGGCCGCGTCTTGTGTGCGTATGTACCCGTTCCCTCATCTAAAGAGTTGGGTCCACAAGACTTTTCCAAGCCCTACGGATCCATCAGTGGTCGTGTATTGTGTGCGTATGTACCCGTTCCTTCATCTAAAAAGTTGGGTCCACAAGGCTTATCCTAGCCTCATGGATCCATCAGGTTTTTCCAAGCCATAACTATTTGTAAGCTAGACTGTATAGGTACGTTTTAAATTTTCCTTTAAAAATGTGTATGGAGCTGGCGTTTCTGATGTGTGTTGGTAGTGTGTTCCATAGTTTTGGGGCATAGTTGGCAAATGCCATACTTCCTATCCTCTTTTGGTTTCTGGGCGTGTCTAGTAAACCTGTAGTGGATGACCGTAGCGTTCTTGAGGGCAGATAACTAACTAGGGAATTTGCTATGTATTTTGGGCCTTGCTCATTAAGAGCTTTATATGTTAGGAAAAGGACCTTAAAAGCAATTCTATGAGTTATTGGAAGCCAGTGCAGAGTGGCCAGGACTGGAGTGATATGTTCTCTTCTCCTTGTATGAGTTAGTAATCGAGCTGCAGAGTTTTGGATAAGCTGAAGCTTCCCAATGGTTGCTTTGGGAAGACCAGTGAACAGTGCATTACAATAGTCAAGCAGACTTGATACAAAAGCATGAATAAGTTTCTCTGCATCCTTTTTATTTACGAAAGGTCTTACTTTCGCTATGTTTCTTAGGTGGAAGAATGACGTTTTCATGGCCTTATTTATATGAGACTTAAAGGTCAGGTCTGAGTCCAAGATGACACCTAGGCTTGTAACCTCAGTCTTTACATAGGATGACAGACTCCCCAGGTTTTCACACAGCACTTCCCTTTTCGCTTTTGGGCCGATCAATAGGATTTCGGTCTTGCTTTCGTTTAATTTTAGGAAGTTATTGTTCATCCACTTGTTTATTGCTAACAGACAATTTGTAATGGACTGTATGGCTGTAGTGTTATTTGGTTCTGCGGAGATATATAGTTGTGTATCATCAGCATAACTATGGAAGCATACATTGTGGTCTCGAATGATGTCCCCGAGGGGCAGCATATATAGTGAGAAGAGTAATGGACCAAGGCAGCTTCCTTGTGCAACTCCAAAGCTGCTGTCATGTTCCTCGGATACATTGTCTCCAAGCTTAACATAGAACCTTCTCCCCTTAATGTATGTTATGAGCCAATTTAGTACATGATCGGAAAAGCCAACCAGTCTTTCAAGACGACTGATCAAGATATTATGGTCAATCGTATCGAACGCTGCACTAAGGTCCAATAGGACAAGAATTGAGACTTTGCCAGCATCGGAGTTTAGCCTGAGGTCGCTAACTATTTTGGTAAGGGCAGTTTCAGTGCTGTGATTTGTTCTGAAACCCGATTGTAATTCCTCCATGATGTTATTATCTTTGAGAAAGGAGTTTATTTGTACTGAGACTATCTTTTCTAATATCTTGCTGATAAATGGAAGGTTCGATATTGGCCTATAGCTTTTTAGTTCGTTTACATCTAAGTTTGTTTTCTTTAGTAGTGGTTTTACTACAGCCGTTTTAAATGCATCTGGAAAAGTGCCTGTTTGAAGAGACATATTTATGATTTCAAGGACATGATTTGAGACACTATCGAACACCCGCTTGAGAAATGCTGTTGGTATAGGATCGAGGCAGGAGGTGGTTATTATTATATATTAGGGCTGTCAGTTTATCGCGTTAATTAGATTAATTAATTACACAGCAAATTATCGCGTTATGAAAATTAACTAAAAATTACAAATTATATTTTTTTTTATTTTTTTATAATTTTTTCTTTTATCTCATTCATTCCATAAGAACGTAGAATACACATTACAGACTTTTTTTTATATGGTCCATTTGCATGTTCTTGGTATCTGATTCTAGGGACATCTATGGATCTCAGGGAATGTATTCCCAGTGTCAGAAATACAGCATCTGTTACTAGGCTTGAGTAAATTGTAATAGAATATCAATATCAATAAAAAAAAATTTTTATCTTTGACTGTGAATAACACTATGCTCAAATTGACCAGACCTGAAAAATCTAAGCAAATTAATAGATGGAAGATGATTAAACAGAAGGTTTTGTTGATACAGTACTGAATTCTGCCATCCGGACACATGCAATTTGAAATATGATTATATAATATAGAATATCAGGCATAAAATGGTTATGCAATTAAAATGCAATTAATTAGATTAATTAATTACAAATCCTGTAATTAATTAGATACATTTTTGTAATCGCCTGACAGCACTAAATAAAACTAATATACATTATTTCAAATGGGGATTTTCAAATGTGTAAATCATGAAATTCAAGAAACGTTTAAATAAAAAACGTACGTTTTAATAATAAAATAAAGTTTTATTTTACAGGTGAACATGTAAAAAGCCTAATAACAGAACACCTCAACCAACTCGCTGAGCAGCTACGGACATATTTCCCACCTATGGATGGAATTAGACGTTACCGCTCCTGTCCCACAACCGTCACTACAACAGCAGGAACAGCTGATCGACCTGTCATCTGATGGAGCACTGCTGCTGCGGTTCAAACCAAAGCCACTTGTGGATTTTTGGACAGAGGCAATGACAGCATACTCAGACCTGGCAATGCCCTTCGCCACAACCTATGCAAGGCTGGATTATCTGCTCTCACAGCAGTGAAGACAAAATTAACCATCAATATTATTATTGCTACCAGGTTACTGCTGGTTTTAATATATTCATTTAAAATTAACACGGGTAGAACATGACTCCACATAGCATAGAAAACAACACAAAACTCTCTGAAGATCCATGAAACTGTTTTAGTTTTTTGGCCAATCTGTTTCTGAGCCTATGTGTTCTGAAGGTCCAGATTAACACATAAAGTCTGCGTTTATTATTTTGTATACCTTATATATTGTTTATATATATAAGATATATATTCTCCCGTCGTCTATTACCTAACAGTATTTATCATTCGCTTCTTTGTATATGTTCCATTCTTAACGCCGTAGGCGCGCGCATGCACCCGTAGACAGCGTGAGCGCATGCGCAGGGTTCTTAGGACATGTCTGGGCAGAGTGTGTGAGAGAGAAGAAACGTTTTTGGTGCAGCAGTAAACAGACGGCAAGCAACGTATCTTGATAGAGAGCTGTACAGCGAATTAGATACCACCATAATATTGTCGAGCCACTATTGGCAAAGTAGAGTGACTTGTTCGAGCGAAGTGAAGTAACGTTGAGACTTCTAGCTGAACCCAGCTGCGTTCTGGATTTAACTACCTATTGCGGACTACATGCGGGTTAGCTTTAGCATACAAGGGCTAACTAGCTAGCAACCATGCCAACGGGCGTTTGGAATATTAGCTATTAATCCTGCCATCGGGCGCTTGGAATACAGGAACCAGGTGTGTTCTGAAGGATCAGATTAAACCGAATATATATATTTATTTATATATATATATTTAATTGTATTTGTATATCCCCCGATATCCCTTGTATATTCCTTGTACAATATGCATTGAATATCCCTTCTAGTCTACTGAACATCCCATAATAGTCTCCATTCTACCATTGGACGAGACCTTGGTGCCAGGTCGCCATACCCCTCAGACCAGGTTCAATCGTACCGCTCAACATGTATGGACAAGTCCTAGTTCCGCGTAGGAATATGTCTACTGCACCACTAATGGTACTATTTGTTCATAGTGCGTATATATACTGCGCTATTAAAGTAGAGCTTTCTTTTAGTCCAGTTCCTTACCCTCCAACAGAGTGACAGACGCAAAAGCCTCCCCGCGAACCACGTGTGGGCAGTAAGGCCAATTCGCCCAGTATCGGCATTGAGACATCGTGTATATTAATATTTGAATAGTCATATTTGGCACTATATCGTCGAGTTGGACGTATTCTATTAAGCTAATAATAGTCTATTCATATGTAGTGCCTCGTGCGGTAAGAGTTCTATAGTAATCAGCACCCCCATCGTTTCGGGCATCAGCTGGACGCTTATCCAGGGTGGTTGACCCTAGGGGTGGACGGTATGGTCTAAAATTTATATCACGGTATAATTTGAAGCATAGACGGTAACGGTATATATCACGGTATCATCGTTTTTGATAAAAAAAAATTTTTATTTTATATACTTTTTTTTTTTTTTTTATAAAATATATATATTATATAATTAGACTTGTACTTGTATTATCTGCGAGACATCGCCACCACGCAACAAGCTCCACTGTCTGTGTGTACTCTAGTAGCCTCCAGCTACGGCCAGGATTCTCCAGAGCTGCAGCTGGACCTATACTCGAGTAGCCTCGAGCTACGGCCAGGATTCTCCGGCGCTGCAGCTGGGCCCTAGTAATGGTATAACTATAACGTTAAATCACATTCACAAGCCCTCAGCTCGAATACGCATCGAATCAGTGTTATAAGACATTGATATCAGGAGCTATCTGTAGCTACTGCTAGCCGGATATATAACGTTAATACAACGCCTCAGTGAATTATTTAGTTCAATGGGACATTTCGTTTTGAACGGTGAACTAATTTGCGCTAACGTGAGCTAACAGGTAGCATACACGTCTCTACTAGACTTTGTGGAGCGTTTGTTGATGTCAGGAGCTATCGGTAGCTGGCCGACTAGATACCGTTCGGTTAGACAATGCCTCATCATGTATTAAACTAAAAGTGAATAGTTGACTGGGTCATTTTGTAACGGTAGCTAAGCTAACGTTAGCTCAGGCCAGGGAGACGCCGCCGTCCTCCCGACAGCTCCTGTGTCCCGTCCCATGACTAGACTACTAGACGGTCTAGACCCGTGTTTACATGCGTGCGGTAGGGGCTGGCACGCCCACTGCGCGAAGCCTCCTAAATAACTTTTTCCAGTTCGCACATATCTAGTATTATCTATGACTAATTCTATCTATTTTTAGGGGCAAATGCGAGTGAAATAGTCCGCTGTGGTTACATGACGTCATTGCTATTTTAGAGCTGCCATACCGGTTACACGGTATAGTCAAAATCCATACCGTAGAGCAAATTCATACCGTTTATACCGTATACCGTTTATACCGTCCACCCCTAGTTGACCCCACGTGAAGCTGCACCCGAGGAGCTCCAGGCCAAAGAGCGAGTGGACCTGTATATTGGATTATTCTACCGACGACGGCTAGCCTTCCCCGGCTTGGATTATGCTTTGAGTACTTTGATTATTCTATGGATAAAGGCCAACACTGCGGTGTGTTGGAAATACCCCCCCCGGAGAGGACGACAGGTGAGAAGACGCTCTACACGACGAGGTCGCCTCACGTCTCTCCATCGTGGACCGGAGGACGCCGGCCACAGAGAGTCCAACTGCTTTCATCTGTGGATCGAGGATCGCTGGGCACCGGGTCGCACGACTGTGGGCTCTCCCAGGATACCCTCGGCCAGACGGGATACAGCCAGACTCTACCCCCCCCTCCAGCTGTCCTACAAGCAGTCGGAACCTTCCCCTAGTGTATCCAGCTATATAATCATTCAAGTATCATTGCTATTGTTCCCTAAATATTCCAGGTTGTATATTTGCTCCCTGCGCAATCAGAGATTGGACATTCGATATTGATCTACCTACGAATACTAATTTGCCATAAAGTGCATACTATTTCAAATCATAAATGTAATTAAGTGATCGTTGTACATACCTTTTGCTATGTATTATTATTAAACGCAGACTTTCGACTTGGTACATTTGTGTTGGATCCGTTTCATCAGGTGGGAGTGTTTATCATAATTATTTATACCTAGTACTGGGTGGCCAGAGTCTAAAGTACAAGAGGTAGTGGTAGTAAGTATCATATCTAACAATACAGTCAGGGAATTGTACCCCTCAGTTACAAGGTCCGTACGAGACCCTCCTCACCAGCGACGACAGGATTATCCCACGTTTGTCTGCAGCTCTCTGGAGTAGGAACTCCAGAGAATATCGTCTCCATCCGCCATCTTGCTTTCCCCGTGCTGTTCACTCCTTCTCACTCCATTCGGAGCATCAACGGTCGAGTACTAGTAGTTCAGGACTATCATTACCTTTGACATTGTTGCATTGACATTCTATTAGTAATAGGAGATCTGCGCTTTATAATATGTATGTTTGACGTTACTATTAAAGTGATTATTGAACTTGGTATCACTGTTCCCCTCTCAGTTAAATGAAGTGTCCGCCATTTTGTGTACCTTTAATGTCTGGCCAATTAATATCTTTGGTAGTGGTTTAATCTAACATTTAAATACAGTCAGGGTTGTGTAGCCCCTTAGCTACACTATGCATGCAAGTCTCATTTTGTTCTTTCGTGTGGTGAAGTATTTTATTTGTTGCAATTTGAGTAAAATTACTGGTGTTACCTACATTTTCATTAATAACTGCTGCTTATTATTATTCTCCCAATTTGTGTGAACGTGAGAGCTCATAGTCCTACTGCACTTTGGTATGTGTTCTTATTGGATTAAACCTGATGCCTTTAGTGCGCCTATGAATAGACTCAACTGTGTTTGTGTTGCCTTTTTTTATGTTGGGCATTGGGGGATGCGTCAGCTAGGTCAGGAGGTGGCGGGGGGTGCACGGCCAAACAAGTTTGGGAACCGCTGATCTAGTATACTCCTCATCTCATCACATGTATGCACTTCCCTCACTGTGCTACAGATGCCACCATGGAGAAGTTATAAAAACGTGCCCTACAGGCCAGGAACAGACTAGACTGTCACAGACTGAAACTAGCAAAAACACTGTACTTCTGGGTTGCTGGGTCACATCCACAGGCTTGGCGTTAATTAAGCTCTTCATAATCAGGCTAATGAGATTTCAGCTCCTAACCTTCTCAGCTGTGTTCCCTGTACATCACTCATGGATAACCTAGAGGTAGTGGCTGAGAGGAGGATCAGGAAAAAGCTAGAAGCCATCCTGGACCTGGAGAAGCCCTCTCACCCCCTCTACGAGGAGCTAGCCAGAATGAAGAGCATGTTCAGCCTGACTCATCCCCCCGCCCCCCGACACCACAAACCGCCTGGGCCAGTCCTTTATACCGGCAGCCATCAGGCTCTACAACAAAAGGGCTTGGGCGGCCGGATCTGCTGCCAGAACCATCAGTCACAACTCGGGACTTGAGAACTAGAGACTCGCATCACCGTACTGACTATCTTGTATTTTGCACTAGAAGCTAATATCACTGGACTCTCATCACTGGACTATTTGTGTTTGTACTTTTTTTTTTATATTGTATTGTATTTGTATCTATACTTAAGTGTACCTATAGTATAGGAATGTGAAGCTATGCATCCCCCACCCTGTATCCCCCCCCCATGCTGCTTTGACACCCGAATGCCCCAAAGGGGATCAATAAAGGATCATCTTATCTTATTTTCCAGGAAATGTGCTTGTGTGTACATGAAACATTATTCAGGGAAGGACTGTACACACTCTGCACTAAGGCCTGTCTCCATACAGGACATGCCAGGCAGGGTATCTCAGGCTAGCTTGTAGGGCTGTACCGACTAGTTCGAAGCTTCGTTCATAATGTCGACATTCGAATTATAAATCAACATTCTGTGTGGGGGTTTTCTTCACAGTTGCAGATAAAGATTAGGCTACACTAATATTATACTATTATAGTATATGACTCGTCATAAACATTTAAATAAAACATTTATCATAAATGATGTAGCCTGTCTGCATCCGCTTGGCACTCGTCGCTCCATCAAGACGTCACCATCACTTTCGTACCAACCATACCCTTATTGGATTATTTATGTTGACGAAACTGATGAGTTATATTCATTAAAGAAAGTTGATTTAATTTTTTTTAGACTCATTTAATCAGATTAATCACTTTATTCAAATTGAGGATTTATTTTGAGGATATTTATTAAAAAATAAATAATAATCATTTGATTACGTCATAAAATATGACGACAGACATTCGAAGCTTCGTTCGAATACTTCAATAGAAGCTTTGAATGTTAAAAATTGCATTCGGTACAGCCTTACTAGCTTGGATACCCACTGCAGACTATCCGTGTTGAAATGTGATTTTACTCTCCAGGAACACGCACAGGCATGTTGGGAGGTGGGGCTCAAGCAACCAAAGCACTTTGAACATCTAGAAAAGAGATATAAAATGCAATGATTCGTTCTCTCCTTCATTCACCTGGAATGTATAACATATCCTGACACAGTTTCAGTGGAGAAGATGGCAAATAAAATCTATGCAACATTTTTAAAACAACAACAGCCACGATGGCCATCAAGTTGTACACTTTTGGATGTAAATACTGACCCGTTACTAGGAACCAGTATCTGGACACAGCACATCAATGACCCAAATTAAAAATCCAATCGGGACCTTGTGAATCGGAATCAAATTGATTTGGTAAATCAGTGGAGAGAACCAGCCCTAGTAACAAATGACTCAACTTCAGTAATAATATTTCAGTTAGTTATCCAAAAAATAAAACGCTCTCTCTCTCTACCTGCTATCCTACAACAGCACAACAACAACATCTAACTCAGCACAGCTCTGTCATTACGGCAATCTGTTCCTCTGGTTTGAATGGCCCTTGAGGTGTTGCTACCCTGATGCGATCATTCACACAGAAACGCACAGGAGAAGTAGTCTATGTTGTACCAAATTCTGAAAAAAGGAAAGGAAGGAATTCTGGGGTCGTAATGGAACGTAACAAGTAACGTAAAAAATTACAGCTCCCAGAAAGTAAAATGTATTTTGAAATGAGTAACAAGGAATATATTATTTTATTTATTTTTAGTAATGCACCCAACACTGATACATAGTAGTAAAGACAGTTAGAAGGTTATTTTATCTTTTACTAAGTTCTGTTCTGGAACTGTTCCTCCATAAAGGCAGGTAGCCTAGTTAGTGTTACATCTAGTAATTTGCCCTTGACCTAGAAACACTTACGGGACCAGGTCGGTTTAATCTGACACGGTCATATAGTAGGGTCTGTAGCAGAGCAGACTCCAGGCCTGGGTCGCCCTCATAAGAGTCCAAACACAGCAGTTGGCTGAGGGATAATCCCCCTTGGACAACAGAAGATATTCAGACATACCTGCTCTGTGCCTGGCCTGTCAAGCTACTAGGAGTGTAAAGGTACACATATCCGTACCGAACCATTTCAGTACTGGACCTAAGGTTCAGTACGGCTGTGTACCGAACGAATACAACAGTACGTTAACCACTAACGAACGCACATGCAGAACTTTTTTTTTGCATGGAGAATTGAATTCAAAACTCGATTATTAATTTCTAAAATATACATTGACAGCCATACAAGTACAATTAGTTACTGCACACTACATCACCCCTGAGTAGAACCACTGTACCTAGGCCTGCCACGATAACAAATTTTGCTGGGCGATTAATTGCCCCCGAAAATATTGCGATAAGCGATATTATTGCGACCGGTTAGAGAATTTTTTTTTTCGAAATTTATTTCCCAAAACTTTTATTTTGAAGCCCACCGCTCCGTCTTTTCCGGTGTTTAGACTTTTATTTTGAAGCCCACCGACCGGACCGGAAGTATTGTTGTTATTATCCTAGCTTGCTGATGCTGCTGGTGGACTGGGGCCAGCTAACGTTAGCTTGCTGATGCTACTACTACTTCGACATGCTGCTAGTGGACTGGGGCCAGCTAACGTTAGCTTGCTGATGCTACTACTACTTCGACATGCTGCTAGTGGACTGGAGCCAGCTAACGTTAGCTTGCTGATGCTGCTGGTAGATCGACATGCTGCTAGTGGACTGGGGCCAGCTAACGTTAGCTTGCTGATGCTACTAGTAGATCGACATGAGCTAATGATAAAACAAATGTTGAGATTGTTGGTGAACAACTAACTTTAAGTTAGTTTTAACGTTAGCTACTAACGTTAAAACGCTAACGTTACACTACAAATAACGCTACTTGGTTAAAAGGAGCAACACTATTGAGAAATGTAGTTAAGCTATGTGGTGTTGCCCCACGGAGCCCCTGTGCTGTGCTCTCTGCTCTGTAGTAAAGCCAGCGGCCCGCCTCCCAACACGGACAGTGACTGACAAGGGGCACTGGTTCCGCCTCATTAAAACAAACGCGCAAATAGCAATTAATCGCGCCCGTCAAAATCATTGCATTAATTTTAATTATCGCGGCAATTAATCGATTTATTGCTTATCGCGGCAGGCCTAACTGTACCGAACCGTGACTTCAAAACCGAGGTACGTACTGCACCGTGGTTGTGTACCGTTACACCCCTACAAGCTACCCCTTCTTCATGTCCCTGAATACTACAACAGACATTGAATGACACGAGGGATGTGGTAGGGCCGGGCGATTCATCCAGCTTCCCCATAATCATGAAAACAAGATAAAGCGATTATTGTGCCTAGGCCTGCCGCGATAAGCAATAAATCGATTAATTGCTGCGATAATTAAAATGAATGCAATGATTTTGACGGGCGCGATTAATTGCTATTTGCGCGTTTGTTTTAATGAGGCGGAACCAGTGGCCCTTGTCAGTCACTGTCCGTGTTGGGAGGCGGGCCGCTGACGTTACTAGAGTACAGCACGGGAGCTCCGTGGGGCAACGCCACATAGACATTTCTCAATAGTGTTGCTCCTTTTAACCAAGTAGCATTATTTGTAGTGTAACGTTAGCTATTTTTAGACCCAAGTAGTTACTCGCTACTGCCCGGAGAAACTGGACTGCTAAATAAAGATGAAAGATAGAGCTTTGATTCTCATTCCATGCTAACAACATTAGCTAAATAGCTAACAAACGAAATACAACGTATAGCATAGCTACAAGTACAACACAGAATAACGTTAATACAATTACATGCATCATTGTTTACAATGAACGGGTGGGGCTAGTCAAAGGACTGGACACGGGGACAAGTTAAACATGAATTAATTTATTATAACACTCCGGTAGTTTCGAGTCGTGCTGCAGTGCTTACGCACCACAGCTATTCTATTATATAATGCTTTGACGCTTCCTCCTCATCGTTGATTGCCTGTAGTAGCTGCATCTAACGTTAGTAGCTAACGTTAAAACTAACCTAAAGTTAGTTGTTCACCAAAAATTTGTTTTATCATTAGCTCAAAAACAAAACCGGACGAGACAAGTTGTCGGCTCATAGTTTCTGCTTAGGATAATCACAACAATACTTCCGGTCCGGTCGGTGGGCTTCAAAATAAAAGTCTAAAACACCGGAAAAGACGGAGCGGTGGGCTTCAAAATAAAAGTTTTGGGAAATAAATTTCTCAAAAAAAATTCTCTAACCGGTCGCAATAATATCGCTTATCGCGATATTTTCGGGGGCAATTAATCGCCCAGCAAAATGTGTTATCGTGGCAGGCCTAATTGTGCCGCATGCCATGTTGGCCCCCCACGCCAGAACCGGCGATCTCACATGCCTTTCACACCAGCCGTGTGAATTTTTTATTTTTTAATGCGTCTATTCATTCCGCTTAAACCAATGGGGTTTTTTCACAGTTGCAGATAAAGATTAGGCTACACTAAGGCCCCGTTTCGACGGAAACGCTAGCAGGTGAATCCGCAAAAATATTTTTTCGGATGTGCCTTTCGTTTATACGGAAACAGCGTTTTTACGGGGTGAAACCGTAAAAAAGTGAGACCACCTTCCAGGGTGGAATTCCTAGAAACGATAAACCTTTGCGCTATCATCTAAAGTGTCAAACCGCATAAAACGATGACGAAAGGGTTGTCAAGGCTCTCGTCGCGCGTACTGCTTACATCACAGGCATGCGCCAGTAGCCTAGAAGCGTAAACAAAGCATGTCTGATTCTATCCATGGCGATCACCTGAAGGCTACATTGGCAGTACTTTTAAATACACAAGAATCTGTCCCGCGGCTATCACATCTATTAGTACTGGACCCACTGTCTGTGAGTGACTCTGCTTTGGTCCAATCACATTCCCCACCCACAGTCTGCGAATCAGAGGCAGAGTAGGGCGGGTCTTCACAGCACGTCATGTGACATATGCGCCAATCGTGTGACAGTGGGGCTCTGTCGTCTCGAGTCGTTACAGCGTCGTCTGCACGCAGAATTCCATCCCAAAACGCAAAATTAAAAGTGAGACCGTAAGACGACTTTTGCGGTTTCTGTTCAGACTCTCTCCGTCTAAACGTAGCCTAATATTATAGTATTACAAAAAACTGCCAAGTTATATTAATTAAAGAAAGTTGATTTAATAAAAAAAATACTAATTTAATCAGATTAATCACTTTATTCAAATTGAGGATTTAGTTAGAGGATATTTATTAAAAAAAAGATTATAAAAAAAAGATTTATTTTGAAAATAAAAACGAAGGTTCGTTGTGAAAGGCCTACATTGAACCAATAGACCCGTTCGCTGTATACGTCAGACTCCGTGTGCGCGCACATCCCCGGTGCAGAAAGAAATGTAACCCTGGTCAGAACTCAGAACGGGGCAGACTACAATATATTTGCATTTGTTAGCCATGCTAGAGATCTAAACAATCAATCCATGCCAAAGCTAGATATGTAAAAGGTGAAAGACTCACACCCACGCTGATTTGGATGACATCCAGCCGTTTTCATTTGAAACAACTTTTAGTCAGGGGAGTGCCATGGTTTCGCCATAGAGCCCCGTCGTATTCTTTTAGCGCAGCAGCTCGCACAGGTCCGAGGCGAGGCACCTTAGTCACGTTGACTCAGTTGGTATTGCTGATTGGCTCCAACACTTTGAATGACTTATTCCCTCTTATCCCATCTTTGTCGTTGATTAAATCAAGTAAACAGTTAGTTGATAAGTCAACAAAGAACTCCTTCATTTGAGGACAGTCCTACATGAGACATTTCTGTGTTCAAGATAATTTCTTCTAATAACAAGGAAACATATCACCCCCTTCAGGACCCCCCCCCCCCTAGTTCAAATATAACCCCCATGTGCCTAAAGGTTAATTAGGTTGGAAATCTGAGTCCCTGTCAGAATGTTTATGCCTATTCTGTGCCAGATCATGTTGATGGAGACCACAGAGGGAAAGTAGGTCAACTAACCTGTCTCTGACTCAGCATGACACACAACAACAACGCCATGCACCCTCACTGCATGCATGCACGCTCACTCCACAGCACGCACACAGAGACTGGGAGTATTTCCCCATTACATGTATTTTAAATACATATTCATTTACGTATTTGTATTTTGCAGACATCACAAACGCATAGTGTAATTTGAAACAGGATACTTCATGGGAACAGCGTTTTTGTATTTAGAAAATCCCTAAATGCTTTGATTGATTGAAAACTTTATTAACAGATTGCAGAATGGGTACAATACAGTACAGCTCAATACACACAATTGTTAAGGGGATGCAGACCAGAGAAAGACTTTCGTCTTGTTTACATCAGGGTCCCCCATTTTCAATTCATCAGGACATATATGACATACAGATAGACAGTACTGCTACATCTATACATTTATGACATACCAGATTTGCAAATACAGTACTGTTTGTGATACAAAAAGAGTCTAGAAAAGAGTATATACATTTGACGTAAAAACTGTACATTGGGGGAGGTTGGGTAGGTGGGGTGGGTGGGGGGGGGGCTGTACATTGGAGGTGGTTCGGTGGGTGGGGTGGGGGTTGGGTAGGAGGGGTGGGTGGGGAACACTGTAGAACTGTACAAGCAAAACTGTACATTTGAATATTGACAAAACCATACTTGGTCATTTACTGTACATTGGAGGGGTTTGGGTTAGGACATTTACATGGGCCAGTTTCGAATTGCAGTCTCCCGTAGGTGTTCTTTGAGAGTGTTTTTGAAAGTGGGTAGTGATTCAACACACACACACCATTAATCAGGAGGACAAGAAACTCTGCATACATTTGTTTCACAATGAAAAGTGCTTTAGAAATCAAATGAATTATTATTATTGTAAATAACCCCATGAAAGGTTTATTATTTGTATGGGTAATTATCTGCTTCATATTTGTGATGTTACTGGTTTCAGTGTGTGCCTAAAGTGATCAATGTGTTGGGCCGTTTATAGAGATCCATGCCAATTAATGTTTATGTATATCCGGGACTTTTTTTTATAAGAATTGAGAGGTATTTGTATATATGACCTTTATTTTGAAAACTGTTGCAACGCAACCTTATTTACATTTGCGCTTTTGACAGTGAAATGTTCAGTCCAACTTAGCTCGAAGGAAAGACTAATAAAAAAGGTTTAATTGACCCGTATGAGGCTCTTACGGTAGGACTTTGATTGTTTATAGAAGTGGAATGTAATACTATGCAAAACGAGAAATAAACAGTGATTTTACGAGCAGTAAAGTTGCAAGCCACTTTCATTTCATATACGGGGAAACGACAATTATTAGTATTATCTTATTTGCATATTGTCTCATTATTAGATAGATAGATAGGTTGATACTTTATTGATCCGCGGTGTCAATTTAAGTAGACAGTATTTCACGTCCTAATAGTGGGGTACTCACGTAATGCATGGCTGATCCTGAACGTTAGAAGTTTCCGTGTCCCCGTCAATCAATCATCACATCATCACGTCAATCATCATCATCTTATCCTCTCTCCACATCGGACGTGGTTGTCATAAAATGGACTGATATCCATTATCCACTCCGTTGTTCTTGCGGAGCAAGAGCCATATTATTATTTAAAGGAAGCGGCCACATTCAGTTTCGTTTCGCTAGGAATTATGGGATTTGGTGTTGGATGTATAGACTACGCAGACAGGGACATGGTCTTTAATCGCACGATAGACTACAAGTACCAAGTATATAGCGTGACCCAGATTCACTCCACGAAAATCTTTTTTTCACTCAGGCTATCGCAGTAAGTTCATTCATTGCCGACAGATTCTTTCATAGCACCACGACATTGTGTCGCACTGTACAGCCTTGGTTGTAGGCTAATGTTTAAAAAAAAATATCCAATTTGTATGGATTAATTTAGGAGTGAAATGCGAATGAAGGGTTGAAATCTCTACTCGCAACGTTGCTACCAGATATAATATTTCAATCGCAACGGCCAAATTAAGGGGCAATTTGCGACGAGATCATCGCAGTGTACAGCCCAGCTTTGGGTAGGGCGTTCCACATTGATGTGGCATAATTGCTAAACGTGTTTAGTCCCTTGTTTGAGCCGAATCTGGGTTTAACATGATTTGTGGAGCTCCCTCTGGTGTTGTGATCGTGGTATTCACTGACCTTTGGGAAGTATTTTGACATGTACATGGGTACCTTGGTCGTGTAGTGTATCTTGTAGACCAGGCCCATTGCCAGTTGCTGTACTCTGTCGTCTACTCTAAGCCATCCTAGGTTGTCAAAGTGGGCAGGGGTGAGGTGGGTTCTAGGAATAAGGTCCAGCAGTAGTCTGACCAGTTTGTTTTGAGATGTTTGTAATTTAGTTTTTAGCGCCTTTGAGGTGCTTTGGTACCATGAGGTGCAAGCATAGTCGTAGTACCCTTGTATGAGTGCTCCTGCCAGAGTCTTCAGGGTATTCTTGTTTACCAGAGAGGAGATCCGGTACAAGAATCGAGTTCGTTTGTTGACTTTTTTTTATTACATTGGATGCCATTTTGTCACAGGAAAGATTAGCCTCTAGGATGGAGCCCAGGTAGGTAATTTCATCTTTCCTTGAGACAATATTGTCACCCAGTGTAACTGAGAAGCCGTCGGTCTTGCTGAGTTTGATATTTGAACCGAAGAGAATGGACTCTGTTTTGCCCATGTGTAATGATAGTTTGTTATCAGCGAGCCATATGCAGATTTTGCCTAGTTCCGAGCTGAGGGTTTTTTCAACCTGTAACTTGTTCTTGTCAGAGACCAGCAGGGCTGAGTCGTCTGCGAACAAGAACAAGTTGCAGTCACAAGCTGACGACATGTAATTTGCATAAATTAGGAACAGTAGCGGTCCTAGTATGCTTCCTTGTGGAACACCACAGCTCACTGTGAGGGGGGGGATAGGGTACCGTTTACCTCCACCATCTGTTCTCTCCCCTACAGGTAGGATTTCATCCAGCTCACTGATAGACTATCAAAACCCATTGCTTTTAGCTTGTCAATCAGAATGGTGTGATTGACAGTGTTGAAGGCTTTTTGTAGGTCCAGCATGACCAATGCTGCAGTATTTGCCCGCGTCCACCTCTTGTTTGATGTGGTCGTTCAAATAGAGAAGGCATGTGTCAGTGGAGTGGGATGTTCTGAAGCCAGATTGGAATTCGTAGATTAGATTTTTTCCGCTAGGTAGGTACTTTTCAACCTGTTCGTAGACAATTTTTCCATGACTTTCGAGATGGAGGTAAGAATAGAAACAGGGCGGTAGTTGCCTGGGTCTAATTTACTGCCCTTTTTGTGCAGAGGGGTCACTCTCACAATTTTAAAGTCCTTGGGGACGTGTCCCTGTTTTATGGAGAGGTTTATTATGTGTGTGATGACTGGGGTGATGGCGGCTGCTGAGTCTCTGAGGAATTTGGAGGGGATGTTGTCATGGCCAGTGGCCTTGTTAGGTTGGAGGGCGCTCAGTTTTTTGAGTACCTCATCTGTTGTTACCATTTCCAGTTTCCAGCTTCCTGTTAAAGACTGATGAGATAAATAAATAAATAAAAAAATAGGGCTTGACATTTGTAAAGCCAGTGGGACGAATTACTGCCGTCATATAGACTAATGAGAATCAATACTGCTGTTCATTTAGAAAACAAGCAACTGGTCACATTGTTATGAGTATCATATTATGATAAGGCCTCAGACCAGTGGAATAATTGGTGCAAAACAATTAGTAGATTTGTCAAACAAACAAAGATGTAGTAAAGCCTATTTTCAGTATATTTTAAACTACAAAATACATGCATTTTTACTTGAATCCATTCCATCCCACCAGTATTTTGTAGGCTATATTTACACATTTGTTGAAGGAGTATTTCTAATCTGTAACAAGACGCGTCTCTGGCCTCGCACACACACGCATGTCCGCACCAACCCCACACACACATAAACAAGGAGGGTGATTGATTGATTGATTGATTGATTGATGCGCGCACACGCGGCCGCAGATAATAACCCGAAATGAACGATTAATGCCGGATACTCACAAAACACAGGCATAAAGAAAGACAAAATAGAAGAAAAAAAACGGATTGACTTATAAAAACATCTTACCTGCAAACCGTATCTTGACCAGGTCCAAGGGGTGCAGCACCAGGGTGGAGAGGACTCCTCCACTCAGTCCAGCCGCCAGGTTCTCATACCTGATGTGGCTCAGCAGACATCTGAGGTTCTTCCCGAGGGTCGAGGCAGCTAGTGGACCGGACCCGGGGAGCTGGTGGTGGTCGACGGTGGCGCCCTGCCGTTGTCTGGACATGGTGATGGTCATGTTGTTTACCAGCTGGTCCTCCTGCGGGGCCGGGGGGTCTTTCTGCGGGGGTTGTTGTTGCAGATTGTTTAGCATGCCATGCAGACCGGAGCGGTGCGAAGAAGCGCGTCACTAACTCCACATCTTGCTGCAGCCTCTGTCCTCAGGCCCGCATATCAAATACTGCCCTATGAAGATCAGATATGCGTTGACCGCCAGACGTACACGCAGCCCTTTAAACATGACCTCCATGCGATGTATGGAGCTCTGCAGTGTCTCTGAGAACATAAGAGGACAAGATCGGGGCGGGGCGGGGAGGACTGCGTGTGAGCAGCACCACGCATGTGCTAAAACAAGCACAACGAGCGCAGCGCAGATTTGTAGAACACAAGGATATACTACACCGTATCACAACAGGCTCGGGCTTCAATCGTTTTACTGTGTAGATCGCATGTCCGCCCAGGTCAGCGTCCTATTAATAGGGTAAACAATCCCGTCATGCCCCTTGGCAACATAAGCGCTTTAATTAAAACACACACCCACCCCTTCCCCAAAAGTATTGGGTACAAAATGTTTCCATTTCCCCACTATGGTGGTACTATGGAGGAAATATAACAAACTAGAATAGGAAATAGAACAGCTGCAGCCTCTATGTGGATGTTAGTAGAACAAAACTACAACTTTGATTTGTCAAATGTATGTTTATGTTTATTTAGGATCCATTAGTCGCTGCCTTAACTATTCTTCCTGGGGTTCACACAATATACTAAATAAAATATAACGATCACAGGATGCACATTCACACAGTTACAATTATCAATAAAACAATTTAAATTTCATTAAAAAATAAGTAAATACTGTATATAGGAAGTTCTCACTCTCACCAGAATAATAGTTTAACGTATGCTTGATTGATTGATGTTATTGTGGATTAGAGACATCCAATGTTTTATGAACATCATCATCATAAAACATTAAGATATGCATATACAGTATAGAAGATAAAATAATAAATATGCTACCCTCTCTTTCCTATATCGATAGCCATATGTCCGTACAGACTTTTTGAAGCCAGTTAACACTTTGGTCGCCAGGCTTATATTCTTAATAAACCATCCCACGCCAGCTCTATTTGTCTATGGAGAAATTCCCCTTCTTTGCAGGGCTATAACTTTTTAAATTGTATTGCTAAATTGACATTACTATGGCCCATTCAACATCAAGTATCTATTGTTCAGGGTGTAGCAACGTTATACTTTTTCATTCACATATTCATACTAAAATATGGTCTAAAGTATAAGTATGTTTTTATCGTTTTCTGCAGCTTTCTCCAGAACGTGATTTATAGCCCTAAATGCATTATATTGATGATTGTATACAGTTTGATAGCAATGGGGGGGGGGGGGGGGGGTCGTTTATAATTCCGTGGCCAACGTTAGATGATTCATCTAGTGTGGGTGATATGATCATCAGAGCAGTTTATATCGAACACGTTAAAAAATAACGCTGAATCTTACCGTAGCTTCCTCGGGCCGTTGGGCGATGAGCGTGGAGCAGAAATATTCCTATTATGGGATGTAGAAATATGCGATCCATCTCCAGGTTGTATAATAGTATATACGTCCAAATCATGTTGTTTATCGAGTTATTGGTAACGGATTGCTATCCATTGTGTCGCGCTCGAGTCCTGGGACTATTAGCGAGTGATCGGACTGAATTGGAATGAGCACCAGCTTCCATTTCCTGTTTCCGGTTTGAGCGATCCGCCGATCCGCCACCAGATGGCGCTCTTGAACCGTTGGAGAGTTGAGAGGGGATCAACAGTAGATCTCAAGTCTCCGGGGGAGAAATATGATTGCGATCACAGATTTTTGAAATATTGATATCAAAGACATGGTACGGCGTCTTTGGCAGAATGAGCATGGCGGGGAATGACGTGGTAAGGCGTTTTTGGCGACCATAGTGTTAACCTAGGGGCCTGTTTAAGCACCACAATTATAGTCAGCCATAACCTCAGAGAATATTACACCTTTTATCTAGTCCAACCAGATTTATTTCTGAATAGTTTAATTTCTTTTAAAAACAGATTTGACTTGTAATCTGGGTTATAAATACAGTGGTAGTCTACAAACAACAAAACATTGGTTTTAGGCAAGGGTAATGTGAAGCGTTTTGTAATAAGCATGTCTTGTATCATAATGATCAGTGGTGGGAAAAGTAAAAGTAGAAATACTCAGATAAATTAGTACTCTGGTAAAAGTAAAAGTCCCCCATTCAAATTCTACTTAGGTAAAAGTAGAGAAGTGTTTACTATTGAATGTACTTAAGTATCTAAAGTAAAAGTACACATTCTACATGACGTTTGTGTATCCATTGACCTCTATAGGTTATATTAAAGTGGTATGTGGTCCAGTGATGCTGCTCTGATCACGTCCTCTTGAAGTAGACAGGCTTCAAATGTAGTATAATCTTCATACATTTTCTATTTTGTATATATTGTGTTTTCTATGCAAAATAATTTTCTTCAAAGTAACTAGTAACTGATGGGTTCAGATAAATGTAATGGAGTAAAAAGTACAATATTTCCCTTGAAATGTAGTGGAGTAAAAGTATAAAGTTCCCTAAAATGAAAATACTCACATAAAGTAGCTCGAAATTGTACTTAAGTATAGTACTTGAGTACAAATACTTAGTTACTTTCCACCACTGATAATGATGTCCATCATTAGTGTGTGATTTCTGTGTATACAAGTCAACAGTAAAATATGTTGGGCTGGTTGCCTGGATGTGGATTAAGCCTAGTCCTAGATGACAACATTGTTTTCAGTGACAAAAATGATTAGTCTAGAACTAGGTTTAAACCAGAACTCTTTAGTTTAAACCAGGTGAAACCAGCCTTCAATGAACTGCATTGAGATATATGGGATCTTATTCTGCATAAAGAACAGTCTATTAATCTCTGATAAGTCATTATAGGGTCGGGCACACAACAAGGATCTCCTTCCAAAAACAGTCATACATAGCATTGGGTTATGCACACTATTGAAGATATAATGTTTGTTTGTAACGTTTGCTGGAGCCACTTCATCCAGATCGGCACACCCCGGTCAGAGAGTGGACACAGAGACAGAGAACAGTCCTTTGTACTTTAATGTTGTATCAAGGAACAGAGGATGATGAGGTTTATCAGAGTGATGGTATTTCAGAGTGATTTTCATCCAGGTTGTAAGGCTGGATGAAACAATGAGTGAATGAGTGAGTGGTATTTCAGAGTGATTGAGCGAGTGGTTTCTGTAACAGATAAACAGAACAAACAAGTAAAGCAGAATGCAATGGCATCCAGAATACACACACACAACTGAAGATGCTACAGCATATTAGCAGAGGTAAAGGTCATGTATTATGCATTATACACTGCCTGCATTAGGCCATTAGGTGACCTATATGTATGACCATGACTAGTTGCTCCGTGCCATGTCCGGTCCATGCGGCCAACCGAGCCAATGCTAATGAAAATGCTATATAGCATAACCAGCTGGCTAGCATTAGCTCAATTAGCAGCACAAACCAAAGACAACACAAGGCAGCAAACCCCAAGTCATAATCATATACACAAGTCACAGCATCTTAACAAAACACAATGCAGGCTACAAAACCTCATAACTCCAAAAACCCAACTTTTCAGCAGATGAAAAAAATGAACACAGATTTGAGGGCGAATAGAGTTACGAGGTTTAGACAGATGATTGGTTTAATGCTTTCCCATTGTGTAGACTTTGTAAAACCACACACACATGGAGGATGATCTACTGAGTTGATAAAAAAAATATATGGAGTTAGGAGGTTTTGTCCCGCCAGCAGCGATATGACATCTATCTAGCAGGCACTACATTTGGAGGATGTGGTGTGTAGGGGTTAAGTGTCTTGCCCAAGGACACATCGTCACGCTGCCCGGGAGGAGCGGGAATCGAACCGGGAACCTCCGGATTGCCTGACGACTGCTCTACCTCCTGAGCCACTGTCGCCCCCGGAATTTACAACAGCCGCACCAGAATATATAGCATGGCTATTATGTAAACAAGTAAAATTCCCTAAGTGGCTACGGAGGTCTCTGGATTGTCGTCATCGTTTGAGACGGTTGGGTCCGGAGCGTAGGACACTTGTGGCAGGGAGGCGTCCCGCCGCCCCATCAGCAACCTGTTTGTTGTCACAGGGTCCGGATCCGTGATGTCTGACGACACATAATGGTGGCTTACGGGGCAAACGGACAGGAGGTAATTCTGCCATCGTTGGAACCCCCAGCTTCCACCTCCACTTCCTACATCCTGTGCAGGTCCTCTGATGATGCTTGATGGCCCGTCTTCCCCACAGGACCCAATACTGGCGCCTGATCTCTGCAAAGGCCCCGTCGGGCCCTGGGCGGAGTAGGCGTGCATCCACATCCTTGATGAGGAGTTTTGTCACTGCATGGCCAGGATCGAGGACTATGGGGTGGATGTCAGTGGAACAGGAGGTGTCCAGGTGACGAGAGCGTCCACCAGCTCGGAGGCACTTAACCTCTTAAGCCCAGAAAAACGAAAACTAAAATCTATCTAATAGTTTCAAGTTCAAGTTTCTTTATTAGTTGTCATACAGAAGTACAGAATACTTTTATACAAAATGCTTCTTTCTGTTTCGCTCCAGAGACTGTGCTAGGCAAAAATAGATAATAAAATAAGTATAGCAAGTATAAAATAGAAGTCAAGTACGTAGACAAAAATCTTCAGTATATACATATATACAATGCTCTATGTAGAGTAGAAGTAACTGAGTTACGATACAATATACTATACAGTGCAAAGCAGAAGTGGGATGAGGTACAATTTAGGTACAATATAATTTACAGTAAGGTGTAATGAGGTATGGGTTGTAGTGCAAATTCTTTACCGATAAATATAAAGTGTGTTTAGGTGTACTAAAGTGGTTAAAGTGGGTGCTGCAGTGAGTTGTACAGTATGTTTAAAGTGAGTGTGTGCGTGTGGATGTGTGTGCTGTGAGTGCATTTGATGGTTGTTACATAGTGTTATTGTTCGTTGAGCATCCTGATGGCCTGGGGATAGAAGCTTCTTCTGAGTCTTTCTGTGCTTGCCATGAGACTCCTGTATCGCTTGCCTGACCGCAGCAGTTCAAAGAGGCAGTTGTTTGGGTGGCTCGAGTCTTTGATAATTCTCTTAGCCTTGCCCATGCACCGCTTGTTGTAAATGCCCTGGAGAGTGGGAAGCCCCCCTCCAATTGTGCGTTCGGCTGAGCGGGCCACTCTCTGTAGTCTGCTACGGTCTTGTGCGGTGCTATTCCCAAACCAGGAGGTGATATTGCCAGTCAGTATGCTCTCTATTGTGCATGAGTAGAAGTTCTTAAGGATCTTTTGACTGACTTGGAACTTCCTTAGGCGTCTGAGGAAGTAGAGGCGTTGCCGTGCCTTCTTCACAACACTGTCAATGTGTGAGGTCCATGTCAAGTCCTCGGATATGTGGACTCCGAGGTACTTAATAACACTTTAACCTATTGGTAAACTAACGTATTGATGATAATATACATTATAACTGCTGTTGTGACATGGTTATGATGTTTATACTTGAATACGTTTGACAAAAAAAACGATAATTTTGTCAGACCTTGATTTATGACGTGATGTCATTTTGGGACCGGTACCGGTCCCGTCAGGCTTAAGAGGTTAAGTTCCTCTGGGAAGCAATCCGCCTGGCTGGTCTTCAGTAGGAAGATGTCTGTGTCATGCAGGTCAGGTTGAGGTAAAGAGGAGTCGGCCGCCTCCCCATGATGGGTGAACCATGACTCGTCAGACTTATTCACCTCTTCTTCACCCAGCTTGGTAACAAATCCTCCGTCGATGAGATTTTGGATCTCTGCTCCATAGATGTTAGCCTTAGCTGGATCATCTACCAGTCGTCGCTCTGTGCTACGGAGCATTGGCCTAACTGCTTCGGCAGCGGCTTTCAGTGGTGGCGCGTCCTTTACGCAGAGCAGAGGCGTGGCGTACTGGAGTGTGTACCAACCTTCACCCTCTCGATGTGTGCTTCCAGGATGCCCACAGCCTCGTGGTCCAGATGGGACCTTACTGCTAGCTTTTCACTTTGGAATGGAAGCACATCAAGCTGCCGGAGATGTTCAACGTGTTAATCAAAGTCCTCCGGTGCAGGCTTGAGAGATGTAAAGTAGCATGAAGTAGCATGAGATACGAGACCATCTGGGCCTTGGAGTGCCCAGCCGAGCGCTGTGTGAACTGCTGCGGGTCCACCTTTGGGGCCGAATCTGATGGGTTCTCTGGGTGTGATCAGGTGGGTGCAATCTGCACCAATTAGCAGTAGTGGATGCACTTTACCAAAGTCCTGCAGCTGGAGCCCCCGGAAGTAGCGATAGCGGTTCTGAAGTGCAGTCGCAGGGTAACTCTGCTCCGACAGGGCTAGCCGACCCGCTGTGAAGGCACCCTTCACCAGGTGCTGTTCAGAAGGATGAGTCAGGGAGGCCACATGGAAGTCTACCGACTTGCCAGTGAGGCGAGCCACGCCTTGGCGAATCGTCCACAGTGCGAGGGACTCCGCTTCGCCTTTAAGGTCCAGGTGTCGAGCGGCAGCTGGCAGTATTATCGTGCGTTCAGCTCCATCGTCTAGGATCGCATAAGTGTGCAGTGACTTGCTCCAATTAGTAATAACGATTGGCACCACCTTAACCTATTGGTAAACTAACGTATTGATGATAATATACATTATAACTGCTGTTGTGACATGGTTATGTTTATACTTGAATACGTTTGAAAAATAAAGCGATACTTTTGTCAAACAGTCTGGAGAGATGGATTTATGACGTGATGTCATTTTGGGACTGGTACTGGTCTCGTCGGGCTTAAGAGGTTAAGGTACACCTTTCCTCGTTGTTTGGAGTTGGAGAGCGAGGCACCATCCTTTGGTGTGATGAGGTAGGCGCGGGGACCCGGCTTGGCGATGGCATGGAGAACTCTGAGGTGGACCTCCTGGCACTCTGCTTTCCTCAAGGTGCAGGCATCTTGCTCGTGTCTGGTACGACCGCAATTACAGCAACGTTTGCCATTTGCCATCCACTTCTCAACCTTTTCCGGTGTGCATTGGACAATGTCTGGACACTGTGATGGGTAGTGCTCGGCACTCCTACAGAAGAGACACATCCTCTTTAACTTCTGCTTCTTGGCTTCTGATTGAGATGTCTCAGCAGGCTGGCTGCTGTCTTGTTTAGACTTGACGGAGCCATAATAAACTGAGAAAGGCTGGTTGCAAGGTCTGGGTGGGGGAACTTGCTTGTCTCTGTTAGGGAACTATATAATATACACATTTGTATTTGACATATATTTACAAATGAGTATGCTCTGTCTTTTAAAGGAGTCATCAGCAGAAAATCATTTTCCAAAGGTGGAGAGGAAAGCGAGGAGACGAGAGACGAGAGGACTTTTATTCAGAGGACTCGGAGGAACGCGGAAGTGGAGGGTTGTTGTTGCTGCTGCTGCGAAATCAATTGAGATTTGTTTGGAGAGGAAAATTGAGTTTGGTCGTAGCAAGATGCCTAAGAAGAAGAAGTCTTTAGTGGAGAAGGAGGCAGAGTCATTTAGAAGTTTGATTGAAGGCTCGAAGGGGAGTGAGAAGTGGTGGGAGGCGCACAGGTCAGTTTTTGAGACGTGTAGTTTCCATGGTTGGCCCCAGCCCGTGGAAGATTATCCGGGGTTTTGGGTGGATGAAGATGGGAACAAGTTTAGTGAGGACTTGATACACAAATGGAGTCGCAAGGAGTGGGAATTGCGCTTGGATAGATTGTTCATGGATAGATATCGTGAGGAGGAGAGGAACAACAGTGATGGGGGTGAGAATAGCAAGGGCAAGGATTCGGGTGGTGACGGTATGGAGTGTAGTGGGGAGGAGAGTGGGGGAGAAGGGTGGGCAAAGGTGGAGAAGAAGAGTGAGGGGAAGGGGAGTAAGAGGAAGAAAGAGAGGGGAGATAGTTTGAGTGGGTCAGAGGATGAGGGTAGAGGAAAGGGTTTTGGAGGGTTGAATGTAGTGGTGCGTTTTGAGGGAGAAAATGGAGTTGGGGATATAGAGCCGAAACAGCTGTCGAAGCTCATTAAAGCACAGTTAGGTGAGGTAAGGTACGGGAAGGTGTTGGGGGATGGGAACTTGTTTATAGGGTGTGTAAGTGTAGTGCAGGTAGAGAGAGCAAGGGAAATGAAGAGCATTGGAAAAGTGAAGGTCTGTGGAGTAGGGATAGTAGGGGAGAAAAGGGATAGTGGGTGCAAGGGGGTGATTGGGGGAATTCCAATTAAGGTTAGTATGGATCAGCTGTTAGGGGATTTGAGGAGTGACGAACGCAATGGGAAAGTTAAGAGTGTAGAGAGGATGAAGAGAGGGGCAGAGAAGGAGGAGACAGGGACCATAGTTATTCAGTTTGAGGGTGAGGTTAGTCCGAGAGTGGTATTTTTAGGGTATTTGGCATATAGGGTTAGGGAGTTTGTGCCAAATCCGTTGAGGTGTTATAGATGCCAGGGCCCTCATTCATCAACGTGGACGTAGAAAATGTTCTATTTCCACACGTAAGCACAGAATTTATAATGAGTGTACGCACGGAAATATTGGGATTCATCAACCGTGCGTACACAGGTCCTATGCTCCCCCGTGTTGATAAATACCACTTTGTTCTACCGTCAATGCTAGTGTATGATTATCCATATATGGTCATGAAACACCCCCCTTGGGATGTGAAATAATGGACTGACCCGAGCGGAACTCTGAGAAACTTCACGGGAGATTATTCACTGAGGCGCTGTCGAACCAAGAAGACACAACGCGTGTTATGGGATAAATAAAAGGCTGACTTGTACACGGTGATGTCAGATATCAACGGCTCCCTAAGACCATTGCTGCAATTCTGCCTGGACAGCTCAAAACACTAATAAAGACCGTTCGTTGACCACTGTTTGGCGTTGGTTGTGTGTCATTATAACCGTGCTGTAATATGAATGCCTTTATTAGTTGTGTTCGATTGGCTATAATATGATTTTTAGAGGCATCTATTTTGTTGTCGGTACCGACAACAAAATAGATGCCTCTAAAAATCATATACTATTAGTATTGAAGATATAATGCTTGTTTGCAAAGTTTGCTGGAGCCACTTCATCCAGAAGGGCACACCCCGGTCAGAGAGCGGACGCAGACACAGAGAACAGTCCTTTCGTATTTATTAAGGATTCTGTTGTTGAGCGATATGCTTCCATCCAGGTCGTAGGGCTGGATGGAGCGATCAAAGATTGAGTGAGTGGTGTTCTGCAACAGATAAGCAGAACACACAATAATTAACAGAGGTACATGCTTATTAATCATAACCTGAACACACAGCAAAATATGCTATCTAGCATATTAGCATTGGCTGCATGGACCAAACATAATGCGCACAACTGAAAGGATGCTATCTAGCATGTTAGCATCGGCCGCATGGACCAAACATAATGCACACAACTGAAAGGATGCTATCTAGCATATTAGCATTGGCTGCATGGACCAAACATAATGCACACAACTAAAAGGATGCTATCTAGCATATTAGCATTGGCTGCATGGACCAAACATAATGCACACAACTGAAAAAGATGCTATCTAGCATATTAGCATTGGCCGCATGGACCAAACATAATGCACACAACTGAAAAGATGCTATCTAGCATATTAGCATCGGCCGCATGGACCAACATAACAAGTAAATGGCAGAATGCAATGGCATCCAGAACACACAACTGAAGAGATGCTATAGCATTATTGGCATTAGCATAGCTCAATTAGCAGCATGAATTAACACAACGTAGCAAACCAAATCATAGTCACACATGCATGTCACAGCATCTCAACACATAAGGCAGGCTACATATGACATGTATCCATCATTACCATAGGCACTATATTTGTAGGCTATTGGTGACTTACTTAGTTCATGAACGCACTCTTACTGGGAAAGCAGACAGCAATGGAACACATGGGGGCAAGATGGCCGCTGTATTTAAACCCATTAGGACCCCTGGGCTGTCCAGAGAGATGCCAGACTATAAATAATAGGACCCCTGGGCCATCAAAGAAGTGCCTGACTGGAAATGACAATACACAGCATAACAAATCATGGGGAATTTACAACAATTAGGTAGCCTATATGAATTACATATAATAGCAGCCATAGCCTACATTATGCAACAGTAACTTGCGCATATATAACACACAGCCCTGCGAAGCCTGCATACAGTAAACTAACTTGACAGACGTCTACACGTACGGTGATGTCGGATATGATATCTATTAACCATTGCTGCCTGGGCAGCGCAAACACTAATAAAGACCGTGCTGGAATATGACTGCCTTTTTCCGTTTTGTTTGATTAATACCCAGGGATTAAAGTTCTCATCAATTTTATTCCAAATCGCGACGGATTTTCCGTCAATTTTCTACCTGCTGCATATGATTTCTAGAAGCATACAATCTATTTTGATGTCAGTATTGGGTAGCCTATATAAACAATAATACGAGAGCATATACAAGAACAATGAATATCACTGCCATGTATGATGTAGCCTGCCTTTCAATACATGAACTTGAATTCCATCATGTCTGTGTGCTGAGCTCAGTGAAGTTTCAACGGAGCGAGGTAATCTATTCTAATCAACAAATTGAAGTAGAAAGCATTCCGTTGTGGCCAATCTTATTTGGAAACATGACACAAAATAATAGTATGTCGCTTTTTATTTGAAACAATATTTAATCGCGTTTGGAGGTGCGTTCTGCTTCTGCCCCCGTGCCAAACAAGCAAGCCAACCTCTTGTTCCCGCATGAGCCCGTTATAATTACACACTACTGTCGCTATTTTACAATGAACTATAATGAATTACGGCCCAGATAGCAAAAAATGAGTGAATCAACGTTGAAATAGGGTTCAGCAGAAATATTGAATCTATGTTGAAGCCTGACATCTAAATTATATAGATCGTTGTCTATGACCCTAACGTTGAATCAACATTAGGTGTCAACCATAGCTGATACTATATCAATGTTGATTCAACCATCATCTAAATGGTAATATACATGCACATTTTAGTTGATTTTATATTGAATCAATGTTAGACATCAATGTTTATTCAACCATAATCTAAATGGTAATCTACATGCACATTTTAGTTGATTTTATATTGAATCAATGTTAGACATCAATGTTTATTCAACCATAATCTAAATGGTACTCTACTTGTACATTTGTAACTTGTACATCTACTTGTAACTTGTAAAGTTAAGGAATCAATACTGATTAATGTACATTTTACATTAAAATATTGCTGCTGATATGTATACATCATAACATTACATGTTTTTTTCCTGCTGTTAAACACACTATTGTTAAATAAATAATAATAAAATTCTTATATGACCATATTTCCAAAAATGTGTGAACAAAAATGACAACATGGCTTTTAAAATGAAAATTAATTTTTTTCTAGGGTATCAGAACTTCCAGTGACTAAAACTTTTTACAAAAAACAAATAACAGACCTTATAACAGGCTTTCATTAACAATATAGCCACTGCCAGAATAGTTACACACATATTGTGTGTGGTGAGCACACGCATTCATGCACAACGAAGACAAGATTGCAATCATTTTAACTATAAATTTATGAGCTCAAAGTATGAGCTCACTACTGACTGAAATGTCCAACAAAAAGCATCAATTGTCAAATAATATTGATCACATTAACTAGACTAGATGTTTGAGGAAATTAGAAAGGGAACAACAACTTAACCCTTGTGTCTGATCAGATTCGTATTTGTTTGATAACTTTGCAGTGATGAGCCAACATAATATGTGGCATAATCTTTTAATTATCTTGTATTTTTTTTTTTACTCTTCATAAATTGTTTATTCCACTTCAGCCCGATCATAACCACCACATATTCTTTTTTTTGTCATATTTAACAACTCTTTTCAGAAAAGTGGGAGTATTTCATTACAAAAATAATATAAAAAATGGTTATGATCAGGGCTGAAGTTGAATAAAATATTTATGGAAAAGAAAGTGGGAAATTATTTCAACATAAAGTTTTTCAATTTAGTCCCCTAATAAGAGTATAATACTTTAGTTTTCAGACACAAGGGTTAAATATAAACAATGGCATAGGATTTGAATTTAAACACAGTGGAGCTTAGATGATCTACAGTTGTCCACGACTTATCCTCCAAGGCATCTGCTATATAATAATCTTCAGATTTACTTAAGTGTTATTAGTAGGTTACAGCAGTAAGCATTAGTTTGCTCAGTCAATTATGGCCAATTCGTTTTATATTGTTTAATACAGTTAAATAAATAGATAAATGAAAAGCAATTTTTTTTGGATTACACCCCCCCCCCCCCCCCCCCCCCCCCCCCACTGTACCGAAAATAATACCGAACCGTGTCTTCAAAACCGAGGTACGTACCGAACCGTGGATTTTGTGTACCGTTACACCCCTAATGTTTCTATAACTCTCTCCCATATAACTCTCCCATACCCTTAACACCAACCGCTGAAGTGCCCTTGAGCAAGGCACTAAACCCCCAACTGCTCCAGTGGAGTTGCTCAGTGGCCAACAGTGTCAGACTGTGGTTGTACTGGGGCCTAACAAAATTAATAGTTGGTTTCAGGTTGGTTGTCAGTTTGGCCATGGGTAGGTAGGGAATTTATTTTATTTTATTTTTTTATTTTATTCTTTCCCACGGCGACTATGGATAGGGAATTTCTTTATTTAATTAAAATGTTCACAACAACATGGATGCATGTACTCTGCCAGCATGTTTAATATCCATAATACTAAATGTTTGACTAAGATTTCTATGAAACTTTATTAAAAAAAAAAAAAAAAAAAGGGGGGTTTTTATAATTTTTTTCTAAAAACTCATAAAATATATTGGGTCGCACCTAAATCGGCAGGGTCGGTCGGCAACCTGAAACCAACTATTAATTTTGTTCGGCCTGGGCAGCTCCCAGGTGTGAATGGAACTCTGTGAATGTGAAGCAGGGCGTAGCTGAAAAAGAGCATCTGTGCTCAGCGAACCTACCCTGGGTAAATAAAGGTTAAAATTTAAAATTTAAAAAATAAACACTGCAAGAACAGGCTGAAGCATAAGTCATTCAAGTAGATGCCGTCCATGGAAGAACAGTGTCCAGGGTAATTCCTTGTACTGTATGAACCAGGGAAACAGTGTGCTGGGGTACCCCAAGTTTGACTCTGGTTCGCTTGACAATTAAGTTTGGGTCACTTCGGTTCCAAGAACAGGCTGAAGCAGCATATTCAAGTAGATGCCGTCCATGGAAGAACAGTGTCCATCAGGGTAATTCCTTGTACTGTATGAACCAGGGAAACAGTGTGTGCTGTGCTGGGGTAGCTGTGCTGTGCTGGGGTACCCTAAGTTTGACTCTGGTTCGCTTGACAATTAAGTTTGGGTCACTTCGGTTCCAAGAACAGGCTGAAGCAGCATAAGTCATTCAAGCAGTGGCGTCGCGTGGGTAAAATAACAGGGGAAGCCAAAAAAAAATTATTAAAAAAAAAATTATTCAATATTTTTATTAATATTTTTTTTTTTTTTTTTTTTTTAAGTCAAGCAGTCACCATGTACACTACAGTATGGCTCGGCGGCCAGTCAAACGTTATTTTTATTTATTTAACAGATTGCAGAATGGGTACAATACAGTACGGCTCAATACACATTTACGATGAATTGAAAATGGGGGACCCTGATGTAAACAAGACGAAAGTCTTTCTCTGGTCTGCATCCCCTTAACAATTGTATGTATTGAGCTGTACTGTACTGTACCCATTCTGCAATCTGTTAATAAAGTTTTCATTCATTCACACACAATTGTATAAGGGGATGCAGACCAGAGAAAGACGTTTGTCTTGTTTACATCAGGGTCATTAATACTGCTGGAGCATTGGTTAATTTTTGGTCCGATTTTTCCTTGCGCGATTTTGCGCGCCGCGTGGGAGCAAATTCGAGACACATATTCGGTTGCAAAAAGGTGTCCCACGGTCTCCTCTATGGCCGTGAATATTTTCACGCGGATCGGAATCACGGCGCGCCCGTGGGACACTTTTCCGTTTCGGCGAGTTTATTCCACGCTTTCTGTTTTCCTTTTCTAAGCATTTTAGGGGCTACATGTGAATCAGTAAAAGTTGCGGGACGCCCAGATGTTTCCACGATAGAAAGCTCGCGTGGATCCCATAATAGGCTCACTTAATACAGCGTTTTTAAAATCACGCGACATTTTCAGGGTCGCGAGCCGACCTTTTCCCCTCGTTTTCGATGATGGAAGTGATTTAGGAAAAGCTTCGGCACGCCGAGAGGTCCCCGTGGATTTAATCTCGCGAGGATCGGGGCAATATTCGGCCCGTGGGAACAGTTACGGGTTAATACAATGTTCAGAGTGCAGAGGGGAAAATATGGCACCTGCCCCGCCTCCAGGTGGAATATTATGCTGAACGTCTTCCTCCCAGCTCCGTTTTAAACTTTTAGGGTGTGGCCAGTGGCAGTCAGCTCGAATCTGATTGGCTAGGATCGGATTTGGAGTTTGGACTCACTCTATAATGCTGGAAGCCTGGAGAAAGAGACCTACCCACTGCTTCTCTCCTATAGTAGCTGCAGTAGTGAGCACAGTCTGACAGTGTGTTAGAGGGAGTGAGAAGGAGAAGAGGGAGACATAAAAAAAAAAAAAAAAAAAAAAAAAACACACACAAATGCACAGATGAATGTAAACTATATTAAAAAAAATATATATTTTAATTTTTTTTTTTTTCATATTTCATATTTCATAATTTGATATGAAATTTATAGGGAGGCATGGCTTCCGTTGGCTTCCACAAGGATTCGCCACTGCATTCAAGTAGATGCCAGGGTAATTCCTTGTACTGTATGAACCAGGGAAACAGTGTGTGTGTGCTGTGCTGTGGTACCCTAAGTTTGACTCTGGTTCGCTTGACTTAAGTTTGGGTCACTTCGGTTCCTTGAGATGCCTCCCTCCCGGTCTGGCGCATAACGAAGCCACTTCTTGACAGTTTCGCTGTAGTCCTGGTCGGTCAGCTTGGGGTCAAACTGTCGAGCAGCAGCTGATAGACACAAAAATAAAAAAGGGAGGAAGAGAGGTGAGATGATGTACGATGATAAGAGCACCCCTCACTTCACACGAGTGCGATTTTTTTTTAATCACTCAATTACTCACTCTGTAGGTCTACAGTAACAAGCTACAGTCAGCATCCAGTTAGACTGGACAGGAAAGAGAATTAAGCAATCGCCTAGCCTGACACCATCTAGGCAATACAATGTGTATCCATACACTTCTAGATCTATCACAGTGTTTAGAGGGTCTATCACACCCTCTAAACACTGCTAGACCCTCTAAACACTGTGACAGACCCTCTAAACACTGTGACAGACCCGACAAACACTGTGACACCTCTAAACACTGATAGATCTATCAGTGTTTAGAGCAGACCTGGGCATTTAACTTTTTTTTTTTCATGTCAACGTTCACACGCACAGTATACGCTTAGGAGACATGCTCAGAAGATGTTGGTTCTCTTTGGATCCACCTACATATGTGAACAGACATTCTCAGTCATGACGTTTACCAAGTCCAGGTACAGATCCTCTCTCACTGATGAACATCTGGCAGCTGTGCTTCGCATCTCCACCTCAGACATGCAACCTGACTTTGATGGACTTGTTAAAGCTCAACAGAGACTGGATTTCTCACACTGAATGAAAAAAAAAGAACTGAAGAACACTAAAATGTGGAAATATAACAAGTGAAATGGGACACTTGATTTTTTCTTTTCTTTGCACAGTTCTGAAAACATTAAATGTTTAATATAGGCATGTAAAGTAAAAAAGGCTACAAAACGGGGACACTTTTCTTTACACAGTTCAGTGACATGTCTTGTTTATTTTTGCTATAAGATGATGTGATGTCTTTAGAAAGCTAAGAAAATCCTTGTTTCAATAGTATATGAAACTCAAAATGCCCTTTGTTATTAATGTTTCACATTTTGTTTATCATTTTGGAAATAAATTCTATTTGAATAAATTATATTTTTGAAAGCTAACCTCACCTTTTAATTGCCAAATAATAACATACACTCTTACCAGGGGTCAAAACAATGCCATTTACTGCTTTTTATATAGAAATAAAATTTATATTATGCATAATTGAGTTTGGAATTTTGGCCCGGCCCCCCAACATATTTTCAGTTGCTCATTCGGCCCCCCGGGAAAAATAATTGCCCACCCCTGGTTTAGAGGGTGTGATAGACCCTCTAAACACTGTGATAGACCCTACAAACACTGATAGACCCTCTAAACACTGTGATAGACCCTCTAAACACTGATAGACCCTCTAAACACTGATAGACTCTCTAAACACTGTGATAGATCTATCGGTGTTTAGAGGGTCTATCACAGTTTGTCGGGTCTATCACAGTGTTTGTCGGGTCTGTCACAGTGTTTAGAGGGTCTGTCAGTGTTTAGAGGGTCTGTCACAGTGTTTATAGGGTCTATCAGTGTTTAGAGGATCTATCAGTGTTTAGAGGGTCTATCAGTGTTTAGAGGGTCTGTCACAGTGTTTGTATCAGGGTGGGTGTCGTCTTAGTCTAGTGGTGAGAGCTGTGTTTGTTTCAGGGTGGGATGCTTAGTCAAGTGGTGAGAGCACTCAAACCACAACTACAATCATTGTTGGTTCGACTACCGGTCACTTTTTGACTTTTGCTGACTTATACAAGACGTATGAGGATATAACATAATGTACATTATGTACCTTTTTTCCTGTGGTCGATCATTTACATCTCTCTTGAGACTTGTGGTGCCAGCTAGCTAACATCTATGATGAAATGAAACCTCACCAAATCTTTGCTGATTTTGATCGAGTCCTTGAACACGGTCCAAACCACAGCCTCGTTGCAGGCGGGGGTGGTCAAGGAGCCCAGGTAGGTACGATCCACTCCTTCTAGCAGATCGTCCAGCGAAAGGCCTGCTGGCAGGGACGCGTGCTGACCTGAAGATGAAGAGACACAGACACTTTCTCAGAGACGAAGAGACACACGTCCTCAAAGAAGAAGAGACACAGACACACATCCTCAAAGAAGAGACACACATCCTCAGAAAAGAGACGCAGACACACATCCTCAGAGACACAGACACAGACCGGTTAACTGTCTGTCGTGTGATAGTGAAAGGGTTAACAAGTCTTAAAAAGTATTACGTTCATAATTCTCCATTTAAAGCCTTAAAAGGTCTTGGTTTAACTTGTTGAACCCTGCAGACAGTCAGCCTGATAGGAGATGATTTAACTTGTTGAACCTGCAGCCAGACAGGAGATGATTTAACTTGTTGAACCTACAGGCAGACTGATAGGAGATGATTTAACTTGTTGAACCTGCAGCCAGACAGCCTGATAGGAGATGATTTAACTCTCGTTGGACAAGGCAACACATATCGAAACATCCTCTTACCTTTCAGCATGACGTTGCTCAGGTGGGAGGTCAAGGCGTTCCAACTGGCAGGTGAGTTAGTCGCATTTCCAGACATTTCCTGTCAAAACGCAGTCATGGTTTAGCGCTCGAGTCTATTGTACCCTGTTCTCTCACACACACACACTAAAGCTGTCTCCGAAGCCTGTTTTTGGGATTCGAACTTCGTCAGGGTTTTTCAAACGGACATTTGATCCTACGTTTTTAATTAAAAAAAAAAATCTTTAAAAAAAAATGTATTTCTTTTTTTATATGTATAAATATCCTCAAACTAAATCCTCAATTTGAATAAAGTGAGTCTTTTTCTTTTATTAAATCAACTTTCTTTAATGAATATAATTCATCAGTTTTTAATACTATAATATTAGTGTAGCCTAATCTCTATCTGCAACTGTGAAGAAAAACGCCATTGGTTTAAACAGAATGAATAGACAAACAATTAAAAATAATAGATTTATTTTTTTAATTAAAAATGAAAATTTTCTAATGTTGATTTAGAATTTGAATGCCAACGTAATGAACGAAGGTCCGAACGTTCGAACACCCAAACACACACACACATCCTCACCTCGTTGAAGAAGCCGAAGGCAGCCAGCCCGGCGGGGTCGGCGACGCCCAGCGACGTGTTCCCGCCGTAGGACGACTTGAGGTTCACGATGTGCATCTGAGGGGAAGCCAGCCATGCGGGGGTTAATGAACATCTGGGGCTCAAAACGCTCGCCTGCGCCCACTTCTTTGGACTCCTTTTTCAACGCACCTGCATCTTTTTTCTATTGTTTCAATGGTTTTATATGAACCTACAGGCAGACTGATAGGAGATGATTTAACTTGTTGAACCTGCAGCCAGACTGATAGGAGATGATTTAACTTGTTGAACCTGCAGCCAGACAGCCTGATAGGAGATGATTTAACTCTCGTTGGACAAGGCAACACATATCGAAACATCCTCTAACCTTTCAGCATGACGTTGCTCAGGTGGGAGGTCAAGGCGTTCCAACTGGCAGGTGAGTTAGTCGCATTTCCAGACATTTCCTGTCAAAACGCAGTCATGGTTTAGCGCTCGAGTCTATTGTACCCTGTTCTCTCACACACACACACACACACTAAAGCTGTCCCCGAAGCCTGTTTTTGGGATTCGAACTTCGTCAGGGTTTTTCAAACGGACATTTGATCCTACGTTTTTAATAAAAAAAAATCTTTAAAAAAAAATTTATTTCTTTTTTTATATATATAAATATCCTCAAACTAAATCCTCAATTTGAATAAAGTGAGTCTTTTTCTTTTATTAAATCAACTTTCTTTAATGAATATAATTCATCAGTTTTTAATACTATAATATTAGTGTAGCCTAATCTCTATCTGCAACTGTGAAGAAAAACCCCATTGGTTTAAACAGAATGAATAGACATAAACAATTAAAAATAATAGATTTATTTTTTTAATTAAAAATGAAAATGTTCTAATGTTGATTTAGAATTTGAATGCCAACGTAATGAACGAAGGTCCGAACGTTCGAACACCCAAACACACACACACACACACACATCCTCACCTCGTTGAAGAAGCCGAAGGCAGCCAGCCCGGCGGGGTCGGCGACGCCCAGCGACGTGTTCCCGCCGTAGGACGACTTGAGGTTCACGATGTGCATCTGAGGGGAAGCCATGCGGGGGTTAATGAACATCTGGGGCTCAAAACGCTCGCCTGCGCCCACTTCTTTGGACTCCTTTTTCAACGCACCTGCATCTTTTTTCTATTGTTTCAATGGTTTTATATGTACAGTAAAGTACAGTACAAATGTCATTCAATCAATCACAGTGCAGGTGATTGATTGATTGAACATTTTATTAACAGATTGCAGAATGGGTACAATACAGTACGGCTCAATACACACAATTGTTAAGGGGATGCAGACCAGAGAAAGACTTTCGTCTTGTTTACATCAGGGTCCCCCATTTTGAATTCATAATGAATTGTAAGTAAGGGTGCAATTAGCACCGTGCAATACATTCTTTGTGGATCTAGCCCCCAGTCTGATCCCTAGTCGAACCCGTACCTCCAATGGTGTAGCGCTTGCCGTTCACCGTGTGCTCGGACCCCTTCACCTCAGAGCCGTTGCCCCAGTGCAGGTGGAACTGTAGGCTGTCGTAGGCCTCGGACAGACCCCCCCCGGACACCTGCACGCCACTCCTCAGAGTCACTTTGACTGGAAGACAAACAAACAGAGGGTGGGTTCAGCTACGTACCGCGACGCTACGGGTTCAAATCCTGGCTTATGACCTTTCGTCGAATTGTCATGGTGCACAATTCGTCTAACTAAACTGTCCCTCTATTCATAACTGCCCTCTATTCATAACTGCTAAACTGTCCTCTATTCATAACTGCTAAACTGTCCTCTATTTATAACTGCTATTTGCTAAACTTCTCCGAAGTTGCCTACTGCAGCTTTAATAATCCAAAACACAGAATAATGCATTGAGTTTTAAAGCACATTCTTGCATACAAAAAAATAAGTTATTCCAGAAAGCCAGGGCACAAAACGTTGAATAATAAACTGAACAAGCATAACATGCACACAGAGTCAGACATGATGGGGTTGTACAAGAGCATGTGGATGAAAAACATCTCCATACATTAGGCCTACATGTCCCCGTCCTTAACCACCCCTAGGTCAGGGGTCTGGACTGGGAGAGAGGTCCTCTAGTCTAGGTCAGGGGTCTGGACTGGGAGAGAGGGCCTCTATGTCAGGGGTCTGGACTGGGAGAGAGGTCCTCTAGTCTAGGTCAGGGGTCTGGACTGGGAGAGAGGGCCTCTAGGTCAGGGGTCTGGACTGGGAGAGAGGTCCTCTAGGTCAGGGGTCTGGACTGGGAGAGAGGTCCTCTAGGTCAGGGGTCTGGACTGGGAGAGAGGTCCTCTAGTCTAGGTCAGGGGTCTGGACTGGGAGAGAGGTCCTCTAGGTCAGGGGTCTGGACTGGGAGAGAGGTCCTCTAGGACAGTGGTTCCCAAAGTCGGGGTCGCGACCCAAAGGTGGGCCGCGAGCAGCCACGGATGGGCCGCGAGATGATAAAAAAAAATAAAAAAAAATAAAAAAAAATAAAAAAAAACATTTTTTTTATTTTTTATTTTTTATTTTTTTATTTTTTTTATTTTTATTTTTTTTGTCAGGCCACTGAACTTAGAAGCAGGCCAGGACAGTGTTTCTAGTTGTATTCTAAAATTCTATTCTATAGTATTCTAAAATGTGACTATGGTTTTATATTAACTTAATAAATAAACAAAAACGAAAAATCTACTTATTTCAACGAACATTTCAAACTAAATAACAGATTATGCACATAAAACGCTGAAAACAACCGAAGCAACAATAGTATTTTAATGAGGCTATTATTATTATCATTATTATTTTGCAACAAGTTAGCCCTCTCATAAATAGCACATATAAATGAATAACTAACTTGAACTAACTTAATAGGATTGAAGTGATATTTGGCTTAAAAAATCGGTCGCATGACAAAAAAAAAATAAAAAATGCCAGACGATGTGCATTGGGCCGCGGCTCTCTGACGCCTTATTTTCTGGGCCCCGGCCTGAAAAGTTTGGGAACCCCTGCTCTAGGACAGGGGTCTGGACTGGGAGAGAGGTCCTCTAGGACAGGGGTCTCCAGGGGGTCTTCTTGTTGGGATGGAGGTGATGCACTGAACACAAACTACACCCAGACTGACTGGAGACTCGAGTGAAAGGAATCCTGTTTCTCCTCAAACTAGAAACTCTTTACAAACAGTCTGGTGGCGTTGTTCTAAATGACTACTAATCATCCTGTTTATTTTTGTTCCTCTTTATGTGACTGAATACTATCGTTTATCAATACATGTTCCCTATAGTTTATCAATACAGGTCCCTATCCTTTCTCAATACAGGGTCCATATCCTTTCTCAATACAGGGTCCCTATCCTTTCTCAATACAGGGTCCATATCCTTTCTCAATACAGGGTCCCTATCCTTTCCCAATACAGGGTCCCTATCCTTTCTCAATACAGGGTCCCTATCCTTTCCCAATACAGGGTCCCTATCCTTTCTCAATACAGGGTCCCTATCCTTTCCCAATACAGGGTCCCTATCCTTTCTCAATACAGGGTCCCTATCATTGCTCACCTGTCTTGCCGGTGTTCTCGCTCTCGTACAGGGCAGAGGTGTTGCCGTAGTTGACGAAGGAGAAGGCAGTGAGGGCAGAGTCCTCGGTGGCATTAGCCTACACGATGTCGATGGGAGACTGTCTGGAACCATTGCAATGGTCTGGGGCGATAGTGGGCCAGTGGCTGTCACCTGGATACAAAATATAGTATAGTTTAGTAATACATAGATATTATATGATGGAGTGTTAAACATTTTTTAAAGTGTCTAAATTGAATGTTAAAAGTGAGTGTTTAAAGTAGAATGCGCCAACATTATGGGAAATTATCTTATCGTCTTCTCCAGAGTCAGACAAGAAGATAGATACCAGTTTCCTCTCTGTGCATTCAGTAGAAAGATATCCTGCTGAAAGCTAGCCTAGCTTAGCGCAATGAATGGAAACAGAACAGGCAAGCTAGCCTAGCTTAGCACAATGAATGGAAGCAGGTACAGACCAGCTAGCCTAGCTTAGCACAATGAATGGAAACAGAACAGGCCAGCTAGCCTAGCTTAGCACAATGAATGGAAGCAGATACAGACCAGCTAGCCTACTGTAGCACAATGAATGCAAGTGGATACAAACCAGCTAGCCTAGCTTAGCACAATGAATGGAAACAGAACAGGCCAGCTAGCCTAGCTTACTGTAGCACAATGAATGCAAGTGGATACAAACCAGCTAGCCTAGCTTACTGTAGCACAATGAATGCAAGTGGATACCCACCAGGGGATCATCCCTATGTTCCCCCGGTCCTATGTTCCCCGGGTTCTATGTTCCTCGCTTTGATTGATTATAATATGACACTCATAGCAGAATTAGTTATCAATAACCTACCTGTATAAATGTTAAAAGTTGTTGCAAATATTTGTTTTCCCTCATAAATATACCACTATATACATTAATTTCTTATATTAGTTTTAAAATGACCATTTAACAGTTTAACAGTGCTCTGAAAATGCTCTGAGAACATGCTGTCATCATTCACTGTTTTAAGCACAAACACATTAGGGAGGGAGGGAGAGAGACAGGCCCGGCCTGTATGCCTGCACCCTGCCATGTTGGTTTACCATGACTTTTTAGCAAGCAAGGTAGCAGCAATGCTAAGCTAACTGATTGTGCCAGTGTATCCTGTTAAAGAATACATCATAAGCCACATTTTGAAACGTTACTGACGTTAGCCTACATAAAATGTATAACAGTATATACAACAGGTGGATATCACTAAACACCAAAATCAAGAAACATTCATCATAGCTAACTGCTAACGCTACTAGCTAAATTAGCTTCAGCTAGCAGGCATGAATAACTGTTAATATAATATTCTCTACCATGTAAAAACGAACACGGCACTACTCCGCTGGCGTTTGCAATCGAAAGCATACAACATACAACATACAACATACTCCCATAATCTAATCATCATACATTTCACATCTCTTCCCCTTGTTACACAAACATACAATATCAATATACAAATACAAACATTTGAACACAATGCCAAATATTTCCTCACCCGTTATCCATCCCCAGAGCGAATGAAAAGAAAAAACAGCGATCCGCGTTGTAACGCGCATGCGCAGAAGCGCAAACGCACAGCAACCGATGTACACCGCGACAACGTACAACTATTATCACAAAACACTCAGTTTCGTCCTAATACAATGCCACGACATCCACCGCGTCCTCTAATACTTCCTAACCATCATTTTCAAAACTCTAATCATAACACATGTCGCCCGCAAACTCACAAAACAGTCGCACGCAAGCTAACAGCCTAGCCAGCCTCATGCTCCCCTTCCTAGGTCGCACAATATGACGTCATCAACCCGCGACTGCTTCTCCATAACAACATCGTCTTACACTTATTACCGCATTAAATATAACCATTAATACGGCCACAATCACACCAACGAACCACTCGACTCGCTTCTTAACAACAATATCTTCCACAGTGTTTCGTCAAATCTCTCACCTCGCCGCCTTAACGTCCCTAGATTTACCGCGGCTCTTCCACAGAGCTAAGCTAGTTAGCCCCAACTCCCAATGACTCCAGTGCTTGCACATTGTATCTACCGCTTGTTACATTACTTCTTTCAATAGTTTCGCCGCACTCATTTTCACCGCGCTTAAGAGCGTTAGCCTACATAAAATGTATAACAGTATATACAACAGGTGGATATCACTAAACACCAAAATCAAGAAACATTCATCATAGCTAACTGCTAACGCTACTAGCTAAATTAGCTTCAGCTAGCAGGCATGAATAACTGTTAATATAATATTCTCTACCATGTAAAAACGAACACGGCACTACTCCGCTGGCGTTTGCAATCGAAAGCATACATACAACATACAACATACAACATAATCGACATTATTGCCATGCAGTACTCACCGATGCAGAGAGACATGAGGTAGCAGCCAGGAAGCTGCCGCACAGGTGCATTCTGGGAGGCGGGGCAGCACAAGTGCAGTGCAGTCTGGGTGATGAGACGATAGGCTTGTTCAAGATGGGATAGGCGGACGCAGATCTGCGCAGTTTTTACTACGGCCTCGCCAAGCGCGTTGCATGACGGTTAGAATGTTGTCCGATTTGCTCTGAAAATGTGACGAGGCGAGGCGCGGAACTCCCGCGGGAGCGAGCCGCGCGCAGCATTCAGAGCGAGGCTCCACAGTACCTCTCAGCCGGCTGCTCCCGGCTGGGAAGCGACTTGCTACGGTCGCGCAAAGCGCCTATTGGCTCAGAAAAGTTGTCAGTCACCAGCCATGTGACAGCCAGGGAGTTATGAGACGTTTGATTGATTGAAAACTTTATTATGTTATGCGTTATCAACTTATCATCATATCATCATGATAAACTTCAAGCTGTCAGACACACACACACACACACACATACAGCAGTGTGTTGTGTGTGCGTGCGGCCAGGAGCGCGCAACAAGATGGTATACATTATGGTATATGAATAGTATATTCCACTGTAGCAGTATATGGTGTGCTGTACATTTGAATCTGATCTAATTTTGCACACGGCCATCGCATTATAATGAGCTGGACAGGTGTGTAATGTGTGTGTGGTGACGTGAAAGCGTATCTGCCGCGCGAGACTAGGCGAGGGGCTCTCGTGAAATCGGCAGTGTCCGCCCTCTTAACTCCTCCCCCGGCTTCACTCGGCTACTCTCGTCTACTAGTCGAGGCAAACCTAAATCCATCTTGAACAAGCCTGATGACGACAGCATGTTGAGCAGCATCCGTTGATTCAACATGTATTAGATATTGGCATTTCAATCATTAAAATGCAACCACAAAACAATATTGATTCAATGATATGTTTTCAACATTAGTCAATTGCTTTAAAGGTTAATGGGTGATTCAACATCAATCGTCGACCTTAACCAAAAATCAAGCATTGTGACCATAAATCAACATTGAATTAACACCTTTTGCTATCTGGGGGGTCATACAGAAGTTGAACACGCCAGTGTTGAAACTAATGCACGGAAGCTTATTTCCGCCTTGAAACTAATGCAGAACTGAGGAGCGCTTATGCCGTAGTAACGATGTTCTACCACTGGGCGTCAGCTAAGTGTGCTCCGAGCTGTGCGTAAATATAAGCACAGAGTCAAGTTCAAGTTGAAATTGATGAATCCCACTCTTTGCTTAGAAATGATCGTACGCACAGGTTAAGCACAAATCTGTGCGTAAGACACGTTGATGAATGAGGGCCCTGGAGTTTGGACATGTAGCTAAGTGGTGTAGGAAGGGACAGAGATGTGGTAGGTGTAGTGGGGAGCACAAGTATGGGGAGTGTGAACTGGGAGTGGAGCCGAAGTGTTGTAGTTGTGGTGGGAAGCATAGTGTAGCGTATTGGGGTTGTGAGGCGATGAAGCTAGAGGTAATGGTCCAGCAGGTGCGAAGGGAAGGTAGAATTTCATATGCGGAGGCAGCTAGGAAGGTAGGACAGGGACAGCAAGACAAGGGACAGGGGTTTAGGGAAGGGCAGTTGGCAGTAAGGATAGTGCAGGAGGATCAGGGAAAGCAAGATAGGGGGCAGGGTTTTAGGATAGGGCATCGGGTGGTAGAGGAAGTTCAGGCGAAGAAAGAGAGGGTGTTTAGGGAGAAGTTAGGTATGGTGGCCTTTGTGGCAGGAGTAGTGAATACGACAGCGACGGTTAGCAGTAGGACAGAGAGGACTAGGTTGATAGTTTTAGCAGCAGTGGGACACTTGGGTATGGAGGGGTTGACAGTGGAGGATGTTTTGACGGAGTTAAACAGGGTGGCTGGTCAAGTAGCGTTAGAGAAGGGGGGTGTTAGTGAGCGAGTAGGTCAGAGTCAGCCCACAGGAGGCAAGGGGGGACTCATAGATTAGGTTTGGATAGGGTGGTGATGTTAGGGATGGGTTTGTTGTTTTGTGTGTTATGGGGTTGAATGGAGTGTACAGTAGGTGGCAGTATGCAGCTTTTGTGGTCGCAATCTGCCACTATACCCAGTGAAGAAGAAGGATATTGTGGAATGGTGTGTGCAGTAGCATAGATATATATCTATGTGCAGTAGGTGGCGGTGTGCGGCTTTTGTAGTCGCGACCCGCCATAATTTTGTTTTTACAGTGATCTCACTGTCATGTGGAGGGCGGCAATACGCCTAGATGCGTAGTCCGCCGGAAACTTAAACGAAGAAGAAGAAGAAGAAGAATCATTTTCCAAAGAAATTGCAATTCTCCACTTGCACAATCTGAAAGTAGCCACTTCCGGCTGACTTCCGGTTGCCAATGACACTTCCTGTCCCATCCAAATACATTGGTTTTAGCTACTTTTCTCCCCTTATTTAAACAACTTTGTCGTCACAGAGAGGCAATGAAACGTTTGTATTATTATAGTATAGAATGTATTTAATAAGCAAACGTTTGTCAGCAGGGTTTTTGGGCTGTATTTCATGTAAAAATGTTTACTGTTAGTTTCCTTGCTCAGCCAGCATTAGCTAACAGAAGCTAGTGGTTAAACAGGCCGGATTAGCTTTGAGCTAACTATCTTTCCCGACCCATGTATTCATTCCATTCTAAACATAACTTTAGTTTACAAAACATGACCTGTCTATATAACGTTGAGGAACAAATTATAAGTGTGTGGGTGTGTGTTTTGGTGAACATTGGACTGCAACAGAAAATACATCACAGTTACAGACAGTAGCTACTGTTAGCTGTACTCAGGCTGGCTGCACTCGTTAGCTGCCGGGAGCGATGGCTAGCTAGTTAGCACCAGTCGGGGACCGGCGTCAGCTGCCGGGAGCGATGGCTAGCTAGTTAGCACCAGTCGGGGACCGGCGTTAGCTGCCGGGAGCGATGGCTAGCTAGTTAGCACCAGTCGGGGACCGGCGTCAGCTGCCGGGAGCGATGGCTAGCTAGTTAGCACCAGTCGGGGACCGGCGTTAGCTGCCGGGAGCGATGGCTAGCTAGATAGCACCAGCCGGGGACCGGGAGTGATGGCTAGCTAGTTAGCACCAGCCGGGGACCGGGAGCGATGGCTAGCTAGTTAGCACCAGTCGGGGACCGGCGTTAGCTGCCGGGAGCGATGGCTAGCTAGTTAGCACCAGTCGGGGACCGGGAGCGATGGCTAGCTAGTTAGCACCAGTCGGGGACCGGCGTTAGCTGCCGGGAGCGATGGCTAGCTAGTTAGCACCAGCCGGGGACCGGGAGCGATGGCTAGCTAATTAGCACCAGTCGGGGACCGGCGTCAGCTGCCGGGAGCGATGGCTAGCTAGTTAGCACCAGCCGGGGACCAACCGACTGGTGCTAACTAGCTAGCCATCGCTCCCGGGAGCTGACGCGAGTCCCCGGCTGGTGCTAACTAGCTAGCCATCGCTCCCGGCAGCTAACGCCGGTCCCCGACTGGTGCTAACTAGCTAGCCATCGCTCCCGGTCCCCGGCTGGTGCTAACTAGCTAGCCATCGCTCCCGGCAGCTAACGCCGGTCCCCGACTGGTGCTAACTAGCTAGCCATCGCTCCCGGCAGCTGACGCCGGTCCCCGACTGGTGCTAACTAGCTAGCCATCGCTCCCGGCAGCTGACGCCGGTCCCCGACTGGTGCTAACTAGCTAGCCATCGCTCCCGGCAGCTAACGCCGGTCCCCGACTGGTGCTAACTAGCTAGCCATCGCTCCAGGTCCCCGGCTGTTGCTAACTGGCTAGCCATCGCTCCCGGCAGCCTGCGCCGGTCTGTCTGTCGGAGACCGAGGGAACCGCATCAGGCTTCAGCTGATTAGTGGTCTTCTGGACAAACCTTCCACCCCCAACAACATAATCCGAGGCAATGAAGTGTTCGCTGGAGATCTTCATTCCCTGTCCAACAGGCTGATCGCGCCGCCTGAGTGCAGCCAGCCTGAGTGCAGCTAACAGTAGCTACTGTCTGTAACTGTGATGCATTTTCTGTTGCAGTCCAATGTTCACCAAAACACACACCCACACACTTATAATTTGTTCCTCAACGTTATATAGACAGGTCATGTTTTGTAAACTAACGTTATGTTTAGAATGGAATGAATACATGGGTCGGGAAAGATAGTTAGCTCAAAGCTAATCCGGCCTGTTTAACCACTAGCTTCTGTTAGCTAATGCTGGCTGAGCAAGGAAACTAACAGTAAACGTTTTTACATGAAATACAGCCCAAAAACCCTGCTGACAAACGTTTGCTTATTAAATACATTCTATACTATAATAATACAAACGTTTCATTGCCTCTCTGTGACGACAAAGTTGTTTAAATAAGGGGAGAAAAGTAGCTAAAACCAATGTGGGGACCCTGATGGAAACAAGACAAACGTCTTTCTCAGGTCTGCATCCCCTTAACAATTGTATGTATTGAGCCGTACTGTATTGTACCCATTCTGCAATCTGTTAAATAAAGTTTTCATTCATTCATTCATTCATGTATTTGGATGGGACAGGAAGTGCCATTGGCAACCGGAAGTCAGCCGGAAGTGGCTACTTTCAGATTTTGCAAGTGGAGAATGGGAACCTTTATTCTGAAGTCCATTTCAGACCGGAACAGCTCCCGTGAAGCATGTGATGGTGATGATGATCTCATCTCATGCTATTCTGTGGCTTAGCTTCTGAGCTAACAATAAAAAAGACACTAGTAAAGCTTGCCAATATCTACCTTACTTAGATTAGTTGGACATGTCTAGAAAACAGATATTGAGATCGTTAGTCAACGAGCGACTGACTGCAGCTGTTGAAGAGATATTTGGAGTGTTTGAAAGAACCATAGAAGAATATGAAGGAGAGATCGGTCGTCAGCGTCAAATGCTGGATGCTCTGAAGCCTGCAAACAGAACAAGTTTGTAAAATAAAAATTCATTCTTAATCCATTAATCTTGTTTAGAGACAGACCAACCGTTTTACACTTCTATTATACCATTGCAGCGACAGAAGCTCCTGTCCCCGGTGCATACAGAGGCCTCACACAAGGAAAGACCAACACCCCACAGCTCAGCTAATATATCACTTGGTTAATGTTAATAATCGAAAATAATAAGCACATATCATTATCGCTACACAGGGTGTTGGCTACATTATAAGGTTTGTGTAAAAGGAGCAGTGACTTGATGAAGAATGGACATGCAGTCAGTGGTTATAACTGTTGTCTCACAACAAGATGTCCTCTAGCCATGTAAACACAAGCAGTGGTTATAACTGTTGTCTCACAACAAGATGTCATCTAGCCATGTAAACACAAGCAGTGGTTATAACTGTTGTCTCACAACAAGATGTCATCTAGCCATGTAAACACAAGCAGTGGTTATAACTGTTGTCACACAACAAGATGTCATCTAGCCATGTAAACACAAGCAGTGGTTATAACTGTTACAAGTCTCACAACAAGATGTCCTCTCTAGCCATGTACACACAAGCAGTGGTTATAACTGTTGTCACACAACAAGATGTCATCTAGCCATGTAAACACAAGCAGTGGTTATAACTGTTACAAGTCTCACAACAAGATGTCCTCTCTAGCCATGTACACACAAGCAGTGGTTATAACTGTTGTCAGTCACACAACAAGATGTCCTCTCTAGCCATGTACACACAAGCAGTGGTTATAACTGTTGTCTCACAACAAGTTGTCCTCTAGTCATGTTAACACAATTCCTACCTACTGGGTTTGAGTTCTAGCTACAACATATCACATGTATATTGTACATGTACAGCAGGGAGCATGTAGTGATGCACATGTTACAGCAGGGACCAGCATGTAGTGATGCACATGTTACAGCAGGGACCAGCATGTAGTGATGCACATGTTACAGCAGGGACCAGCATGTAGTGATGCACATGTTACAGCAGGGGACCAGCATGTAGTGATGCACATGTTACAGCAGGGGACCAGCATGTAGTGATGCACATGTTACAGCAGGGGACCTTCATGTAGTGATACACATGTGATGTTACAGCAGGGGAGGGGACCAGCATGTAGAGAGTAAACTACTCTAAAATCACGACTCTCCATAACAACAATAAAATGTTTCATCAACTATAAGAAAGCTTGATCTAAAAGAAAATTAGACTAGAAAAATATAAATTAGTCTTGGTATGGATTTTGCTGTCAGCCTACTCCTTGCCGTTTGGCCAGGGTTGCTGACTTAGGGCCTGCATCCGTCTAGCACATTTTTCTCTGCGCAATCGATTCATCCCAGCACTACCCAGCGCCCTGCCAGCGTTTTTCTGCTAGAAAAATGCGGTAGGTGGACGCAGGCCCTTAAAAGAGTCAAGACTGAAAAAGAAGCGAACAGAGAATATCCTCTTTGGCACTTTGTATTTAGTAGCTCTGTGTTGTGTCCTCAGGCGGAGCAGCAAGACGTAGCTGTCCTGAGATCAGTTCTGTGGAGATGGAGGGAGAAACCATGGCTGCCAGACAGACCCTGGTGCAGTGGATGCGGTGGACCTCTTGTATAGGTAGGGCTGGGTTGTAAATCACAGTGCCATGATCAATGTTTTGACTGAATCATGTTGATACTAGGTAGTACATACTCTTGCCATTACCCTTGACCAAGGCACTGCCATTACAACTGGTGTTGGTCCTCAGGCTTAGTACAATGCAAACAGGTATCAAATAATACGCCCTCTAGAGGTCATCTCATGAGGCCTTGATGACTGGTATTAAATAATACTCAAGTCAAGAGTTTTATTTGTCACAGCATACAAGGCATACACTGAAATGCGGGTGGTCATGCCCGCAGCGATTGTGCAATAATACAAGTAATAAGACATTAGGTGTATAATGTACATAAAAGTAAAAAAAAAATGCATGGTAAAAGAAATACTAAGGTCCTGCGATAGTGCAATACAGCGTTAAGCTACGGATGAGGCACTGGGTCTTATGTACACTACTATACAATACTATACTATACAATATACAGTTATACTATATATTGTAGTTGAGGGGCTACACAACCCTGACTGTATTTAAATAATGAGCTTGACAAATACTAAATGATTAATTAACCAATATTAAATGTACACAAAATGGCGGACACTATTAAATGGGAGGGGAGAGGGGTACCAGGTTGAATAATCACATTTAATGTGTAACATAAACACAAATGTAAATAAATATAAACAACAAATATAATGGGGTTAATAAAATTTTCTTATAACCAGTATCCTAATTATTATACAATTTATATATATAACAATTTCCGAATGATTATGATTCCTAAATTAATGGTACCAGGCCGTTGGAGAGCTCTGAATGGGGGGGGGGGGGGGGGGGGCAGAGACGACTGAGGCTGATGTAGACGCCGGACGGTAACCGTGGAAGACCGTCGGGTAGTCACTGGATATAGAGGCGGTCTTGTACGGACCGGGTTCCCACAGTCTAAAACGCCCGAGCTTCGGGTAACGGTTGGTGCGTTAGCCCTTTATACTGGGGCTAACTAGCAAACAGTCCGTTGGTTGCTATATGAGTTCAACCGCAACCGAACTCAGTCTAAACGTCTCTTCTGTCTCAGTTATCCTCTGCACGTCGGCAGATCGATGTTGGAATATGTCACTCCACTTCTCCTTTGGTGATATTACGATACCGTTTGTAACTAATAACTGCACTAACGTTACCACCACAGCGCTGTAGCAAAACACCTCTCTCTCCTCACTTTTATTCTCCAACTAACGGTATCTTTTTCTCCGTTCAATATGTGTTGAGTGGCTTGCGATGTATACAAAACTAACGGTATAACTTTTTCTCCGTTCGAATGGGTGCGCACTGTATGCAGCGCGCGATACAAGGAGCATATACGGGCGAACAATAAAACACTATCAGGTCAACAGTAAATATATATCTTACAAATAAAACAATATATATATATATATATATATATATATAGAAAATAATAAACGTGGACTTTAGGTGACAGCCCAATCCACCCTTTTGTTGAACTAATTCTAATTATCAATCTGGACCTTCAGAACAATATATCCTTATGCTATCTTGCTATATCCATCTATTACTATACAAGAACCACTCCCGTTCTTTTTTTCTTTTTTCTTTTTTTAAAGTGACCCATTGTGTAAAGTGACCGTTCAGTGTGAGTGTGTGCAGCATGTGCGTGTGTGTGCGTGCTAAAGTGACTGATAGTGTGTGAGCGTATACAGTATGTGTGTTGTGTGTGTGCTCATGTGTGCTTGTGTGTGGAGAGTTCAGTGTTCAAGACTCTGATGGCCTGGGGGAAGAAGCTGAGCCGAAGTCTCTCTGTCCTAGTTGCTGGTGTGCGTATACTCCCTCTAGAGGTCATCTCTTGAGGCCTTGATGACTGGTATTAAATAATACTCCCTCTAGAGGTCATCTCATGAGGCCTTGATGAGTGGTATTAAATAATACTCTCTCTTGAGGTCATCTAACCAAGCCTTGATGACTGGTATTAAATAATACTCCCTCAGGTCATCTCATGAGGCCTTGATGACTGGTATTAAATAATACTCCCTCTAGAGGTCATCTCATGAGGCCTTGATGACTGGTATTAAATAATACTCCATGTAGAGGTCATCTCATGAGGCCTTGATGACTGGTATTAAATAATACTCTCTCTAGAGGCCATCTCATGAAGCCTTGATTCACTGGTATTAAATAATACTCTCTCTAGAGGCCATCTCATGAAGCCTTGATGACTGGTATTAAATAATACTCTCTAGAGGTCATCTCATGAAGCCTTGATGACTGGTATTAAATATTACATCCTCTTGAGGTCATCTCATGAGGCCTTGATGGCTGGTATGAAATATTACACCCTCTAGAGCAGGGGTTCTCAACCTTTCTGCTGCCAAGGCACCCCTGTGTTCAATAAAATATTCCAGGGCACCCCTACATACGATAAAGACTTTTCCGGTCCTGTCTTTTTTGCTACAATGATGACAAAAGTGCTTGCTTTCAAAATAATGTTTATTTAAGAAACCGGGAAACACATTTGTGTGTATATGCATGCAGGCTATATAATGCATTATTAACAGGTGTTTCAGGTCTAAATGGCTTAGTACTGTTGACATTACACTGCTTGTAGTAGTAAATCAAATAGCATATTTCTTTAAATAAAATTACAGAAAATTATCACTAAAGTGCTATCTGTTGCAGCTGCACTCTTTTCCATAAAAATAGCATATTTGGATAAGTGTGACCATTTCTCAAAAACTTAAAATCATGTATTCTTTTTTAAATACAGAAAAGGATCACTAAAGTGCTATCTGTTGCAGCTGCACTGTTCTCCATAAAAATTGCATATTTGGATAAGTGTGACCATTTCACAGAAAAGGATCACCAAGTTACCATTTCTCAAAAAATATAAATAAATACAGAAAATAAGCACTCGTTCACTCAGTGGACATTTCTAGCTCAATGCGAGGTCTGCTGCTGCTGGCTAATAATACGGTCAATACGTGGGGAGATCTTTGACAAGGCAACACGCATGTCATCCTCAAGGCTCAACTTGGCCCTATATTTTGTTTTCAGAGCTGTCATGGATGAAAAGCCAGCTTCACACAGATATGTGGTGCTGAATGGTATCAACACCTTAACATCATGAGATACTTGGTACTCAGCACCACACTCTGAAACTAGCTCTCCAGGTGGTATCAGATGAGATTTCAATGAGTTCTTCCAAGAGTTTGGATGGAGCTGTGTCAGGAAGCTTTGTCTCAATGTTGTCTGTAAAGTTTTTTTTGTATCCAAAGTAACTTGGTGATCCTTTTCTGTGTTTTATTAAATAATGATTTTCAGATTTTGAGAAATGGTCAAACTTATCCAAATATGGTATTTTCATGGAAAACAGTGCAGCTGCAACAGATAGCACTTTAGTGATAATTTTCTGTCATCCAAAAAGAATACAAAAAAATCTAATTTTTATTTTTATCTCAAGGCACCCCTGGCAGCTCTCTGAGGCGCCGCGGCACCCCTGTTGAGAACCGCTGCTCTAGAGAGGTCATCTAACCAAGACTTGATGACTGGTATTAAATACTACGCCCTCTAGAGGTCATCTCATGAAGCCTTGATGACTGGTATTAAATACTACGCCCTCTAGAGGTCATCTCATGAAGCCTTGATGACTGGTATTAAATAATACTCTCTCTAGAGGTAATCTCATGAAGCCTTTATGACTGGTATTAAATACTACGCCCTCTAGAGGTCATCTCATGAAGCCTTGATGACTGGTATTAAATCCTACGCCCTCTAGAGGTCATCTCATGAAGCCTCGGTATTAAATAACACCACTTCATGCTCTCTGCTGCGACCTCATTAATTGCTTATTTGTTTCTTTCTTTCATATTATTTTCACCACAATGAAAGGGGTGGTGGAACAGCGAGAAGCCCCCCTCCCCTTATATGGAATGTTTGGGGAGTGGTTACCATGGTTACCTGCTGGAAGAAAGAGTCTGAATATTCTGTGATAAGTTGACAGTTGGTCAAACACCTCAAGTGAGAAATAGTTTATTTACGGATCATTTGAAAATGGCAACATTACCAAAAAAAAACAAGTACTTTTGACTAGGGCTGCATGATTTGGGGAAAATATTGAATTGCGATTTTTCTTGCGATTCAATTTGCGATATAATTATTTTTTAAATATACCATGTGATGGAGCATTACTAACCTGACTGCCGCCAGATGGGTCAGTGTAACTTCTTCACACACGGGCGCTTCACTGTTGGGCGTATACGTACCGTGGCTACTAGGGGTGTAACGATTCGACCTCACAACGATCAGTTAATTCCCCAAAAAAAAATTAATACACAAATGTGGCTGGGGGAACTGATTCACTCAGCATGAATGGACTATAGGTCAATAAAAACAATACACACACAAAAAAAAAAAAAATTTTAAAGATTTTTTTATTTTATTATTATTTCTTTTTATTAATTTCCATTATAATCGATTCTAACATATTCAAATCGATGCATCGAATCGAACACATTAGAATCGATGCATTTCGATGAATCGTTACACCCCTATTAGCTACCTTGGACTACTTCTGATTGGTGAGCAATGGCTGGTACACGTGGAGCACAGCACTTCTGATTGGTGAGCATGACTGACATGCAAGAAAAAACCTTGAATCAGACTCGCTGTATAACGTATCCCAAATCGCAGGCTTTGCGATTTGCTAATCGCATAATTTAAAATTGCGGTTTTGATTTTAAACCGATTCATCGCTCAGCCCTACCTTTGACACAGAAAAATATATTAGACAGAATAATATTGCTTTGTAGTTTGTTTATTTTTCAGAAGTATGATATTTAGTCCTCAAAATTAATGAGGAGCCTGACACCTGGCAGATGACAGGGACAGCAGTGGTCACTCGTTTACTAGTAGATGACCTTAGATAGAGGTAAGCCTGGTAAAGTCTCACAAGGGAGGTGCCTACCTGTAAACCTCACCACACACACAACCAATTTAGTATCACTGTCTCAATACTTCTGTATTTAACTAACAGTATTATTTACTATGGCTGAGTGACTTCAGAGAAAACAATAATAGAGAGTAATCTTTAGTCAGGCTTTGGTCTTTTCTCTTACGCTTTCCACTAAACAGGAGAGTTTACAGAGATTCATACATTATAACCAGTCTATGAATGTATGATAAAGCATATTAAGTCTGTGGGAGGCAACCCATCTTTCAGAGAGAAAGGATTGATGGATAGAACTCTACTGTAGAGCGACAAGATCATTGGTATGGGTTTACCACCAATGTTTTCCATTCTGGTTATTGAAAGCAAATTGAGCAACAGCTTTAACTTGGCTAACTGATTTCTTTCTGCTTCTCTCTAGACCCGCCACAGCTCTCTGATTGTGAAGAGGAGGTTCTCTCTGAGCAGCAGGAGAGGAGCCCCAGTCTGGGCCAGGAGGAGCCAGAGCCTCTACATATTAAAGAGGAACAGGAGGAACTATGGACCAGTGAGGAGGGAGAGCATCTTCAAGGTCTGGAGGAGGCTGATATCATAAAATTCACATCCACTCCTGCCCCTGTGAAGAGTGAACATGATGAAGAGAAACCTCAGTCCTCTTGGTTTAACCAAACCCAGACTGAGCCTGTAGCCAGCACCTCAACTGAAGAGATGAAAACAGAACCTGATGGAGAGGACTGTGGACTATCAGAACCAGCCAGTAACTTACATCCAGCTGGTGGTTTAGAACCAACTAGAGATGTCCAGCTCCTCTCATCAGACTGTTCTGGAACTGAGACTGGTGACAGTGATGGTCTGTCAGGTTTAAACACACTGAAATCACATAAAAACAAAGGGCAGAATTTGTCAAACAGCAACAAGCTTAAGAGCTTTGTGGGATTGACCCATGATGTGAAATTATCAAACCATATATCTGAGACTTGGAGCTGCAAAGTGTGTGGGAAATGTTTTTCTAGTAGGAATTCTTTAATGCCCCATTTGAAAGTCCATCCCAGTGGTTGTGGTTTGTGCGGAAAACATTTAGAGCCCACAGAGAGCTTGAAACTTCACCTTCAAACTCACAGGACATGCACTGTTTGTGGCAAGCAATTTACTAATACTTCAAATTTGGGCATACACATGAGAAGTCATACTGGGGAAAAGCCATATAGTTGCACACTGTGTCACAAAAGATTTGGTGAAAAAGGTAAACTGACAAAACACTTGAGAATTCATACTGGGGATAAGCCATTTAGTTGTGCGGTTTGTGGGAAACGATTTACTGTGAAAGGAAGTGTGAAGATGCACATGCAGATCCACACAGGAGAGAAACCCTTTCGTTGTTCAGTTTGTGGTAAATCATTTACTCGTAATGGCACTATGAAGATACATATGAGAAGTCATACTGGAGAGAAACCCTTTAGTTGTTCATGGACCGTACCAGTCTAAATACGAGTTCTAGCCCATAAACTCTGACATTTTATTTCTATGGAATAGCTTACTTTTTTAGATTTTGAAATTGTTGCTTTGTTTATTTTATATATATAAAATTCATTCAATCATTATTTCAACTTGAAAATCCATTGATGGCAAGCCCTAATTTTTTACGTTGAGCATACAAACTTAATAAATACATGATAAATAAACAGTACAATATACAATAAGTTCAATCATAATATAATTTGTACAATCAATTAAAACAACTGCAGATTATGGTGGGATGGTTGGTGAATTAAGGCTTTAAACTGACCAAAGGATACCAAAGTTTTGAGTTTTTAAAATAAGCTTTTTTTAAACACTTTTATTTCAGTGTGTTCAAACATCTGTAACTCTATTACAGTAGCGCTCATAGTGACTCTTCCTGTTGTGGAAGAAAATCCAGAATGTTTCCTTTCAAAAGAGGCCAGACTCATGGTTCAATAATAGCTTTCAAATGACTTTGGGTATGCAATCGACAGGCGTTTTATGCCAAATTTGTTAAGAGGTTAATAATTACACATAATCTTTCAACAAATGTATCGAAATACATTATACAATACTGGTGGGTAATGTATTTAATTAAAATACATACATTTTGTATTTTCAAAATACTGAAAACAGTATCTTTGAGGCAGGGATGGGTGAATTACCATGTATTACACTGGTCTGAGAACAGGCCTTATGATATACTTCTAGTCCACAATCGGGGGCAGTTAGGGGTTAAGTGCCTTGCTCAACACTTGGACACACTGCCAGAAGGAGCCGGAATCCCTCTGATTACCAGACGACTGGTAACTCCTGAGCCCCCCCTGTACTCACACCTGTCTCATTTTGTGTGATATTACAAAATACATAAAAGTAATGGAATATGTATTTAAAATACATGTAATGGAAACGCTGCCCATCTCTGCACACACACACAAAATAATCTCTGTCCTTCCTGAGTGGGAACTGGAACTTTGTTTGGCAGCAGACATTCAGCTCTGTTACACCAGGCATATAGCGAAATATAACACTTCTGGCTTGGCCTTCAAAATAAAAGCAACATGCTATAAAAAATCAAATAAAAGTGTATACCTTTGGTGTAAACTCACTCCTAAGTTAAATATTAAAATTGGATGCTTTTCAGGTGAGGAAATGGATCGTATATAATTTTGGGGCTCACACAGTGTTGGTGAGGAGGGTTTGAACGAGGCTTGTCGGAGAACAAGGTGTCAAGCAGGAAGTTCCTGCCAGTAGCTTGTCACCACTGGTTATACTAGGCTGCATAGATGGACTGTCTAGTAGCCACTGCACACATAATACATTATATTGGACAGGTTAGGGTCGACATATTCCAAGCAAGACCTACTGTGGAACTCTGAGGGAGCTGTTTTAATTTCACACTCTCACTCAGGATAGGATATTATTTTGTATTATTGTTAGTTTTAGTCATTAGTAGAAAGAGGATTGTTGAAGCTGTTTTCTTATACATTTTAGACTATGGTGATGTGATTTATAGACATGCTGTGGCTTCAACTCTTAAACCTCTGGACTCTGTCTATCATTCTGCCCTCAGATTTATTACTGATGACAGATATGACACCCACCACTGTGTCCTTTATGAAAAGGTTGGATGGCCTTCTTTGGTTGAAAGGTGTAACTGTCGTTGGTATTTTTAAAGCCTTTATTGGTAAACCTTCCCCTTGATGAGCCCAATTCCTAATATGAATTTGGGAAAGCACAGATAATATGATGTAACCATATATTCTTATTACACAGATATTAATATTATCTGGGGGGAAAGAATTATTGAGCTCCAATGACTGTTTCTTTGTTTGGACTGAAATCAGTAAACATATTTTTATAGTTGTGCGTCAATTATGAGAAAGAAAAAAGCAGGCGTTTTGACACAATTTCTTTTGCATGTGAAATTAATTGTATTTTTTGCGTGTGTGCGTGCCTTTGAAGACCTATTTCAGAACCAACCCAACCACCCAAGATGCACAGAGTGCTCCCCGCCTCTCCGTTACTGCACCGTTAGCAGCCTTTACTTACGCCAATTCCAGGTATATATATTATATCTATATGATTTATAGATCAAATGTATCTGTTCAAAAGTTGTCATGGTATGACAAATTAAAATGCAGTTACTGATTAACGGAGATACTAAATTAAAAACGCGCACACACCATTCCAAATATTATAAAAAATATTTCCACTACAAATCAAGAAAATAAACGAATAACCATAAGTATCTTTTGAAGGCGGATATGTTGGCCATGTCAGTTTAATGATCAGACACGGAAGGTGATTTTATTTTCAGAACATCACACAAATATTAGATTAGATTAAACTGTATTGTCAGAGAACAACAAAATCGTATGGACAGTTTATTAGTCTATAGGCTGTGTAAAAAGAACACACCTGATTTAGCAGGGGAGGGAAGGTGGGGTGTGTGAAAAGGCCTGCTGTTCTACACTCTTAACAAAAAGGGTGCTAAATAGCACTAAAAGTGGTTATTTGGATCGTAATCATCTATAGACAATCATCTATAATATAATTATAAAGCAGGCAAAAAGGTTTGTGTATACTATTACTGTTATGTAATACTTTTTCAGTTTCTGATTGTTTAATGTCCCCCAGTTAAAGGGGGGGACTTCAAACGGTTCATAAAACTTAGTTTAGTTAAAAATAAGAATAAAGAGAGAGCACAAGTACAGTATGATGACATGCCAATATGAAGTCATTTTGATGCTTTGAAGGCACAACAATTGCATTAGTAACCATATTAGGTTAGAAAATACATTTGCAGGATTAACGTAACTTCCTTTAATCTAATGTTAATTTGTTAATTTGATCTTGTATTGTACAATAATCGTTGCAAGAAGAATTATAAAAATGATTCCGGTAGCGGCTGGGTGGCGCAGCGGACATTGCGCTCGTCACCAACACAAGAGACACCGGGTTCGAATCCGGCTGTCGGCGTTGCCTCCGGCTTGGGCCGGCCGTCATACTAACTCAATTGACAGAGTTAGCGGGTGGAAGTCGATGGGTGGTAATCTGGATGTTGTGGACAGCGACTCCTACAGGTCGGTTGGGGGACGCCTGCACAGCAGAGACAGGAAATGGCGGGGGTAGTGTGAGCCTCCCACACGTTACACCTCGCCAATGAGAGTCCGCGCTGGCAGGTGAAAAGATGTGACAGGCTGCCTTGTGTATCGGAGGGGACACGTGATGCAAGGCTTCTATTCTCCCTACAACCGGCCAGTGGGGGGCATATGCGAGCAACGTTCAAGACAGGGCAGGGAAGAATTGGCACAGCGAAATTGGGATGGGAGAAAAATAGAAAAATTGGAATACAAAAAAAATTATTCCGGTATAAACCACACCCACTTCCGGTCTTCTATCCGTATATACAGATCATGTTGTTGGTTGCACAGATACAGATAATGTTGTTGGTTGCACAGATACAGATCATGTTGGTTGCACAGATGATAATGACGTCTCCTCACACCCCTAGCCCTTACATCTTAACACTGTTGGAATGGAATCTTGGAGCCTATTCTACACGTTCAAATGACTAGTTGGTTCTTAGGATTCCTCGAGTTTGCTCTGAACTAGGGGGGGGGGGGGGGGAATAAAGCTTTTTCCTTTTGATGCTTCCAACACCTGGAATGCCCTCCAACTGACTCTGAAGCTGAAGGTTCTTCCTTCTCTTGCTGCATTTGAAAGTATGATCTCGGACCACTGTGTGTCAACTTGTAACTGTCTTAACTGATTTGTATTATTTATTGTGCCTATATGTATGAATCTACTGATAACTAGGCGGCTACGTGGCGTAGTGGGCAAGGCGCTCGCCACGAATGCGGAGACCACATTGCTTTCAGTTTAGCTGGTCGTCCACAGTAATACACATTGGCCGTATTACGGGGAGGGAAACTGAAGGGTGGGGATCGGGCGTTGTGGACAAACAACGCCGGTCCTACAGGTCGGTTGGTGCGCCTGCGCAGTAGAATCAGGAAGTGTCGGGGGCAGCGTGAGCCTCCCACGCGTTACTCCTCGCCACTGAGAGATCGAGCTGCGCAGGTGAAAAGATGCGACTGCTGTTACCTCAAGTACCGGAGGGGACTTGTGCTATGTATGACTTAGTCCACATTGCAGCCGGCTTGTGGGAGGCAAGAAACAGCATTCGTGACAGGGGAGGGTTGAATTGGATGATACGAAATTGGGATGGGAGAAAAATATAGAAAAATGGGAGAAAAAGTAGATAAAAAAAAAAGAATCTATTGATAACTGTCTTGTTTTGTAAGCTCATCATCACTGTAAATGAGGGTAAGCTCAGTGTCTCACGAGTTTAAATAAAGGTTTGAAATTAAATGAAGGTTTATTTTTGGAGGAGGGGCACTACATGTGGGTTACTCCATTTGCTTGCTATGTTTATGTATAATGCTGTTACACTTTTTGTTGGGATAAGTTTTTATGTTTAAAGTATATAAATCACACAGTTTACTGTATACACACTAACTTTGTTAATGTATGTAGTCTGAATCACAGGATATAGACGATGGGCAGTGGTGGAAGAAGTACACAGTTCTTTTACTTAAGTAAAAGTAGAAATACCCAGATAAATGAGTACTCTGGTAAAAGTCCTCCATTCAAATTCTACTTAAGTAAAAGTAGATAAGTATTTGCTATTGAATGTACTTAAGTATCTAAAGTAAAAGTACGCATTCTACATAACGTTTGTGTATTCCAGTGCTTGGGAGCATTCAAACTTCGATCCATTGACCTCTACAGGTTATGTTAAAGTGGTATGTGGTCCAGTTATGCTGCTCTGGTTACGTCCTCTCGAAGTTGACAGGCTTCAAATGTGAAAGTATATAATCTTCATAATTTTTTTTCTTTCAAAGTAACTAGTAACTGATGGGTTCAGATAAATGTAGTGGAGTTCAATATTTCCTTTGAAATGTAGTGGAGTAAAAGTATAAAGTTCCCTAAAATTAAAATACTCACGTAAAGTACAAGTAGCTTGAAATTGTACTTAAGTACAGTACCTAGTAAAAGCACTTAGTTACTTTCCACCACTGTATAATATTGTAACAAACTGCGTGTAAGGCAGGCTCGCACAAACGGGTCTCTTTTGTTTTCCTTTATTTAATCTTCAAATAACAACAAAACAAATTATACACCAGCAGACTGCGCCACCGAATGTCTCTCTCACCATAAGCGCACGACAGGCAATAAGAATGGTCAGACAGTCCGGGGGTCGATACACAAAATGGGGTTCGTTTGCCAGAAAAAGGGATTATCAATACTCAGGTTTGTTGTCCAGGCGAGGGTCAGTACACAAGGGAGATTCGTAGCAGAGGCATTCTGTACGTTTTGAGGGGTTGTTTCCTTATAGGTGAGTGACAGTGCTGGCTTGAGAAACTCGACCGCGCAGCATGTCAGAGTCACAGAAACAAATTTAAAAATTTTAATTGGGATTTTAAAGTCAGCTAAAAGCAAGAGTAAAAAAATAGGTCTTGAGCTGTGCTTTAAAGCTATCCACAGAGGCTGCCTGTTTTATATGTAGTGGGAGATTATTCCACGCCGTCGGCCCATAGAAACAAAAAGCTGCTTTGCCATATTTTTTATATTTCATTGTAGGCACCTCGAGCAGGTCTGCACTAGAGGACCTGAGGGGGCGGTTTGGAACATATCTATGTAGGCAGTCGCAGAGGTAGGACGGTACCAGACCATTAAGAGCTTTAAAAACAAGGAAGAGAATTTTTTAATCAATCCTAAAGACAACCGGGAGCCAATGCAGTGAAGCTAAAACTAGTAATATGTTCCCTCATCTTAGTTCTAGTTAAAATTCTGGCTGCCAAATTTTGGACAAGTTGTAATCTGTCAGTTGTTTTCTTTGGCAGGCCAGAATAAAGTGCATTATAATAATCAAACCGAGAGAAAACAAAAGCGTGGATTAGCGTTATATAGGTATAGGTCACTGGCGAAGGTTATAACTCCATTGGGAGCCACACCGATCAGAGCCTTAAGTGTGGTGCGTCCTTTATAATGACTGTACAGATGGGTGTCCAGTCTTTCTGTGTTGGAGACGGCCACTTCAGTGCAGTCAAGCACATTCTGACAGTTGGGAAATGGCTGGAAGCAATTTGGCAGGGATGTTTGGTTCTTGATTCTGGAGGGGATGTTGTTTTCCATCATGCCGACATACAAAATGTCATACAGAGCACTGCTGATGGTGGTGAAGATGTTGGTGACTGTGGCACGGCAGCAATTAAACCTTGTAGCAAGGTCTAGGATGCCACAATTCAGTCTGAGCTTAATCAAAGTCAGGAGTAGCTGATCGATTAGAGGCATAATTTGGACATTCCAGTGAAAGTGATACTGGAGATCAAATTTGGATAGAAGGGCTTCCAAAAAGAGGACGGTTGCTGTATCTGGCAAGCCAGTGTAATAGTTCACTCTGTCAAGGTGGGAGGAGATTTGACTAAATGAAGAATTTTGTTTTTGGTTCTTTTTTTCAGTTTGTCATTTTCTTTCCTGAGCATCTCGTTCTCAATTTCAAGCACCACAACACTTGAAGTACTAGGGGTCTGTGTAGCAATGTCAAGGTTTGGGCCTGGTTCAGCTCTTCCTTCATCCCCCACACTCGCAGGGAGCATTTGTTTTTTCCGTTTGGTGGGAATGGGATGGCTGATGTGGTCAGGGAAAGCCTTTCCCTCATTCCAGGCATATCTGCAGGCTGGTTGTGGTGGGCTGGTCTGGATACATTTTCAGTCCCAGTCCGTCCCTGACTCCACATCTCGTTTAAAGAATGATTTACACTCAAGTAAAAGTCATGTTATTAATATATTTTATTTTGTCTTTTTCCATATTTGGCATTGTGGTAATACAAAAGTAACTGAAAGTAACCAGATTACATTCCATTAATATTGTGATATTAGAGTAAATTACTGAATACATTTTTCATTTATAACCCTCCCAATCCTGGTTATTCCATAACTGCTTATACTGTATGTGGGCAGTGTGACACCTAGGAACAGTCATTCTTACACATTATTTCATTGATAATAACTTTCTAGTCAATTAAATAGTAAATAATTTTTTTTTAATCTGGCGTGATTACGAAACCTAGCCGCATTTCTCGGAGACGCTCTCTGATTGGCACTGACTGACGCTCTCTGATTGGCCACTGACGCGTTTGCCCAATCCGTGACGATTGCCCATTTCCACGTCAAACAGCCTGCAAACTACCTGGCGTTCTATCGCCATGCTCTAAGACTAACTCTAACCTTAACCAACTTCGAATAGTGCCTAAACTTAACCAGTGTAGAAACAGGCGTCGGCCAGTCAGAGAGCGTCTCCGAGAAATGCGGCTAGGTTTCGTAATCACGCCGCAAAATGTGTACGCGTGCTTCCTTGATGAAACATGAGGCTTGAGGCTTGTTCAAGATGGATTTCGGTTTGCCTCGACTAGTAGACGAGAGTAGTCGAGTGAAGCCGGGGGAGGAGTTAAGAGGGCGGACACTGCCGATTTCACGAGAGCCCCTCGCCTAGTCTCGCGCGGCAGATACGCTTTCACGTCACCACACACACATTACACACCTGTCCAGCTCATTATAATGCGATGGCCGTGTGCAAAATTAGATCAGATTCAAATGTACAGCACACCATATACTGCTACAGTGGAATATACTATTCATATACCATAATGTATACCATCTTGTTGCGCGCTCCTGGCCGCACGCACACACAACACACTGCTGTATGTGTGTGTGTGTGTGTGTGTGTGTCTGACAGCTTGAAGTTTATCATGATGATATGATGATAAGTTGACAACGCATAACATAATAAAGTTTTCAATCAATCAAACGTCTCATAACTCCCGGGCTGTCACATGGCTGGTGACTGACAACTTTTCTGAGCCAATAGGCGGTTTGCGCGACCGTAGCAAGTCGCTTCCCAGCCGGGAGCAGCCGGAGAGTAGGCTTGTTCAAGATGGGATAGGCGGACGCAGATCTGCGCAGTTTTTACTACGGCCTCGCCAAGCGCGTTGCATGACGGTTAGAATGTTGTCCGATTTGCTCTGAAAATGTGACGAGGCGAGGCGCGGAACTCCCGCGGGAGCGAGCCGCGCGCAGCATTCAGAGCGAGGCTCCACAGTACCTCTCAGCCGGCTGCTCCCGGCTGGGAAGCGACTTGCTACGGTCGCGCAAAGCGCCTATTGGCTCAGAAAAGTTGTCAGTCACCAGCCATGTGACAGCCAGGGAGTTATGAGACGTTTGATTGATTGAAAACTTTATTATGTTATGCGTTATCAACTTATCATCATATCATCATGATAAACTTCAAGCTGTCAGACACACACACACACACACATACAGCAGTGTGTTGTGTGTGCGTGCGGCCAGGAGCGCGCGGCGCAACAAGATGGTATACATTATGGTATATGAATAGTATATTCCACTGTAGCAGTATATGGTGTGCTGTATATTTGAATCTGATCTAATTTTGCACACGGCCATCGCATTATAATGAGCTGGACAGGTGTGTAATGTGTGTGTGGTGACGTGAAAGCGTATCTGCCGCGCGAGACTAGGCGAGAGGCTCTCGTGAAATCGGCAGTGTCCGCCCTCTTAACTCCTCCCCCGGCTTCACTCGGCTACTCTCGTCTACTAGTCGAGGCAAACCGAAATCCATCTTGAACAAGCCTACTGTGGAGCCTCGCTCTGAATGCTGCGCGCGGCTCGCTCCCGCGGGAGTTCCGCGCCTCGCCTCGTCAGATTTTCAGAGCAAATCGGACAACATTCTAACCGTCATGCAACGCGCTTGGCGAGGCCGTAGTAAAACCTGCGCAGATCTGCGTCCGCCTATCCCATCTCGAACAAGCCTATGGGCTGTGTTGCTCGCCGTAGCAACATGCTCCACTGCGCTTCAAACCAATATGGGTGACGTCACCGTCACTTCGACCATAACATTTGGGGCTGCGTCCTGAAAAGCCTAAGCTAGCGCTATAGCTACCGTGAATTGTTTAGCTTATAAACTTATTATTTGTTTTACTCTGGCTCTTTTAAAATGTCTCGAATACAATTATTGAAATGTTTTGTCAACGAGCGACTTACTGCAGTTGTTGAAGAGATATTCGGAGTATTTGATAGAACCATAGAAGAATATGAAGGAGAGATCGATCGTCAGCGTCAACTGCTGGATGCTCTGAAGCCTGAGATCAGAACAGGTTTGTAAACTTAAATATGTTCTTATTAAACTTAAATATGTTCTTGTTTTTGTTGTTCTTAAGTTGTTGTTGTTATAACGTCACCGTTTATCGCGTCGCCGAGACGGACCGTTATTATTTCAACCATGTCGTCAAGTAAACAGACTATAGGATCAATAATTATAAGATTATCTTCTTTATTCTAGACTTGGATCAATACTATAAAAGTATCTTCTTTATTCTAGACTGGAATCTAACAGTGGATATGTTGTGTTTGTGATTAATATAGCAGAGAGGTATGGGGGTAGATTTCTATTAAAAATAAACAAACGCAAACGTAGAATCCACAATCGTAAAGTAGAATCCACAATCGTAAAAACTATCCACACAATCATAAAAACGATCCACACAAACACACCTCTCAATTTGTGTTTCATAAATCATAAAAACACGCTTGATTTGTTTATATTTACGTACGGAATTCTAAAAACAGCTTGATCTGCTTAGATTTACGTACGGAATTATAAGGACACACTTGATCAACTTGGAGTTACGTACAGAATTTTGAGACAAATATTTAGCTGTTTTCCCCATGGGGATTCGTGTGTGACGCTTCTTCTTAGAGGTCCATCAAAAATAAACAAACGCAGAAGTAGATTCCACAATCATAAAAACGATCCACACAAACACACCTCTCAATTTGTGTTTCATAAATCATAAAAACACGCTTGATTTGTTTATATTTACATACGGAATTGTAAGTTACGGACAGAATTAAAAGTTATGGACAGAATTTTTACACACGAATCCCCGCCGGGGAAAACAGTGGAATATTTACAGTCTCAAAATTCTGTCCGTAACTTTTAATTCTGTCCGTAACTTTTAGAATTCCGTACGTAAATATAAACAAATCAAGCGTGTTTTTATGATTTATGAAACACAAATTGAGAGGTGTGTTTGTGTGGATCGTTTTTATGATTGTGGAATCTACTTCTGCGTTTGTTTATTTTTGATGGACCTCTAAGAAGAAGAAACGTCACACACGAATCCCCACGGGGAAAACAGCGAAATATTTGTCTCAAAATTCCGTACGTAACTCCAAGTTGATCAAGTGTGTCCTTATAATTCCTTACGTAAATCTAAGCAGATCAAGCTGTTTTTAGAATTCCGTACGTAAATATAAACAAATCAAGCGTGTTTTTATGATTTATGAAACACAAATTGAGAGGTATGTTTGTGTGGATCGTTTTTATGATTGTGTGGATAGTTTTTACGATTGTGGATTCTACTTTACGATTGTGGATTCTACTTTTGCGTTTGTTTATTTTTGATAGAAATGTACCCCCATAGTATGGAGAGGTACCATGTACAGAGAGAAGTGGTACTCCACAGGTCGTGACTGACGAGTGACGAGGAGGAATTTCTCATCATAACACTGATGGTTCTATTTGAGAGAGAAGACTCTACATTTAATTTAGCTGACGCTTTTATCCAAAGCGACTTACAAGTTCTGTACAACAAGTCAGCAGGAAGGGTACAACTCTGGCAGCTAAGGTAAGTAAGTAACATTGTTCGTCAAACAGTGTTGAACTTGAGTGCTACAGACTCAAGTGCATTGCATATATTAGCAGCATAGTAAATAGTAAACCTCTTAAAACGTCTGCCCACCACCACCACCCACACACACACATTTAGAATCTTTATTTATGTCCACATAAAGACAATGTTTAAAGGACACATATTATCAGTGCACTTGTACATTGTGGGTTATTCTGTTACATTTGTGACCAAATTGGCAATGGCAACCAAAGTTACACACACACGGATGATGAACCTGACAATCAACACACAGCTCATGGGTACAGATAGCAGTGTCTTCTCCAAATTGCGCGGCTGCCAATAATAGCTGACACTGAGCAATATCTTGTTAACCGTTTGCGTTTGGCTCTTCCCTTCGGAAGACCGACCACCTGAAGGCCTCTTAACACCCAACTTATGAACATGACCCAGGCTTCCAAATATGAAGATTAAAAGTGTACAGTTGTAGTTGTTGTAGCCCAGTTGTGATATGGTATGCTCTAACAGTTGATACTTCAACATTTTGGTTGTAAAGGCTTCTTCTAGACTGTAGTCAAACATACAGCCAATTTCTAGAATGAGAACCTCTCTGTTATTCTCATTAACAACAACAACAACAACAACAACATTGTGGGTGTTTGCTGAAATATCAGAGAACAGTGAGTTGTCATTACACAGATTGAACATACATGGCTTCGCACTGGTGTGCTTATACAGCACTGTTGCAGGTGACCGGAGTGTGGAACTGACACTGTCTGCATATCATGCCTACAAATGTAGAGTCCTTGACAACCATTGAGGATGTGAGACATGGTTTCTGTTGTCTGTTCGTGACCATGGTGTAATTGGTGTATGCAGTGTGGGCTTTGACTGCCAGGGAGCCAGATGGAAAGGTTGAGCTTCGATGGTATAACCTGTAGCCTAGCTTTTAAAGTGAAGATGATGATGCTCTGTCTCATCAATAGCTAAATTTTTAAAAACTGCATACGAGACACAGTGGTCACTCAGTGGCAGGGAGACAAGCAAGCTTCCCTTGCAGTTTAAGCTCAGTCCAGTGTTGACGTTGGCATTGTTGTTGTGCTGACATGAGATGGCCACAGTTCATGCCACGTTCCACAGATGTCAATGGTGGCCTTCACGGAAATGGTGGGGTCAGAGATGATCTCCTCAGAAACATTAACAGCGTCTGAGTCCGGCCCCACCCACTCCAGGGCCATGTTGGACCAGCCGCATAGGTCATTCAGGTCTGGCCAGTCAGACCACACCCCGACACACACACACACAACCAATTTCGTATCACTGTCCCAATACTTCTGCATTTGACGGAGTATTATTTACTATGGCTGAATGACTTCAGAGAAAGCACTTTTGGAATAGGGGGTGATCTTTTGTCAGACTTTGGTATTTTCCTATAAGAGAGTACAATAGGCCATGTCTACAGAGATGCATACACATATAACCAGTCCATGAAGGGACTACTTGGACAGACATGTATACTGAAGCATATGAAGGCTGTGGGACGCAACCCATCTTTCAGAGAGAAAAGAGTGGTGGATAGAACTATATTGTAGAGTGACAAGATCACTGGTATGGGTTTACCACTAAGGTTTTCCATTCTGGTTATTGAAAGCAAACTTAGCAACAGCTTTAACTTGGCTAACAGATTTTCTGCTTCTCTCTAGACCCCCCTGAGCAGCAGGAGAGGAGCCCCAGTCTGGGCCAGGAGGAGCCAGAGCCCCTACATATTAAAGAGGAACAGGAGGAACTCTGGACCAGTCAGGAGGGAGAGCAGCTTCAAGGTCTGGAGGAGGCTGATATCATACAGTTCACACCCACTCCTGTCCCTGTGAAAAGTGAACACGACGAAGAGAAACCTCACTCCTCATGGTTTAAAAAAACCCAAACTGAGCCTCTAGCCAGCACCTCAACAGAACCAGATGGAGAGGACTGTGGACTATCAGAACCAGCCAGTAACTTAGATCCAGCTGGTGGTTTAGATTCAACTAGAGATGTCCAGCTCCTCTCTTCAGACTGTTCTGGAACTGAGACTCAAGACAGTGATGAGTCAGGTTTAAACACAATGAAGTCAATGAAGACACAGAAAATCAAAGGACAGAGTTTGTCTAACAGCAACAAGTTCAACAGCTCTGTGGGGTCGACCTATGAGCTGACATCATCAAAACTAATTATATCTGAAACGTGGAGCTGTAAAGTGTGTGGTAAATGTTGCAGTCGTAAAGATTCTTTATGGCGCCATATTAGAGCCCATTCTAGTGATTGTGGTTTGTGTGGAAAACATTTAGAGCCCAAAGAGAGCTTGAAACTTCACCTTCAAACTCACTGGACATGTACTGTTTGTGGCAGGAAATTTACCAATACTTCAGATTTGAGCAGACACTTGAAAACTCATACTGGGGAAAAGCCCTACAGTTGCACACTGTGTCATCAAAGATTTGTTCAAAAAGGAAACCTGACAATACATATGAGAAGTCACACTGGGGAAAAACCCTTCAGTTGCACACTGTGTCACAAAAGATTTGGTCACAAACCAAGCCTGGATAGACATTTGAGAAGTCACAGGGCAAAAGCCCTACAGCAGGCCTATTCAATTGGCGGCCTGCGGGCCACATCCGGCCCAGAAGCAACCTCCGAGTGGTCCAGCGAGCTTGAATTAAATATGCTATTTTAATTGTAATATTATTTTATTACAAATATTTGTTAACCACTTACGTATTCGGGCCGTCACACACTTGCGCGCATGTCGCAGCACTTTGCGCACGTCTGTTGGCTCCGGGTTGCGTTTTCGCCGATCAACCAATACATTGTTGGAAGTTGAATTTGCCGCCTTTCGACTATTGTTTGGTTCCATTCTTGAGTTACAAGGCGAAACATCCGGCGAGCGTCATTTGACAAGCCGTGACCAAATCACTGATGTGATGACACATTTCATGGCAAGGTTGAAAGAGAACTTTGCTGGTCGATTGGATGGACTTACTCTGCCCACAGAGGTGATGTGCTTTGCCAGAGACCCATTCACTGTTGCAACAGAAGGGGGCTTTTCCTCCAAAGCAAAGGAAGTGGTCCCTTCCATCGAAGTGGGGAAATTCGTAGCGATCAACATACATTATGTGAATCAAGCTTTTCGCACATGAACTCAATAAAACTCTTGTTGCACTCTTCACCAATGCCTTCGGATTGCCTTGACATCTTACAAGCCAAAAGTCACTGCTCTCCTTCAGAACAAAATATGTCACTTCTCCCACTAAGAAAGTCATGTCAACAGGTAGGCTACCCTTTGTTTTTATTTTATTATTTTAGAAATGCACCTGACATTTTTTTTTTTTTTTTTTTACCTGCAGTAGGGATGTGCGTGAGTAACTCGTAGCTATGAGAAAAAGCTATCTTAAATTATAAATAATTTGTATGAATTTTATTTTATATTTATTTATTATTATTTCACATGTATGTGTAAGATTATAACTGTTTGTTGGTTTCCTTAAACATACGTGAATAAACAAAAAATTAAATATCTTTCTTAACACATTGACCGCCGGAGGTCGCTGTGGGCGTATGGCCGTTTGTGCCAGCGCTTTGTTCAATGGAGAGAATGCCGTGTTTGCGAGTGCTAAAACTATATTAAATATTATAGCTATGGATCTAATAACGTTGCCGATTGTCAGTGAGTTTCTTCTGGTCAACATGCAAAAAACTGATTCTTTTTTCATCCGTACATTTCCGTTTTATACCGTGGTGAATATGAGTATAGTTTGAGTGATTCTTAGTAATCCCAGGAAAGACACGAAAACAGCCCTTTAGTTAAATCCACTTATCACGTTGCCATTTTTCGCCTGATTATCGAATCTTCCTGAAATCAATGCTAGATTATCGTTATTATGTCTCCTCATGCACGCATGAAAGGGGCCTTGTAGCGGGGGCGCCCCTCCGTGCTGTGATGTGACCAACGGGAAACAGCACACACACATTTCACACAGACAGCTTCGATCGCGGGAGAAAAAAATATCAGATCAACACAAGATTGGATATATACTGTCCTTACCTTGTCTCTGATGTAATGCAGAAAAAATAATCCAATTATCTGATCGCCATTCCAAGTACTGGTCGCGGGAGTCCGTCCCACGTTATCCGGCATTGCATATGAACGGGGGGGGGGGGGGGGGGCAGCCTAGTTGATGCATCGTTGTAAGCGCTTGTCTTGCCGAAGTATTTAGAAAACAAACTACATAGTTTCAAATGGAGTGCAATAGCGGTCGCAAGGCGTTAGGCGGCGGTATTGACCGTCTGCGATTTCAGACACACTCAGAACAGCCTGCACAGGCTGCCCTGATGAATTATGAATGGCAATAGCGAATAAAAGAAAAACGGATCCAATAACGAGTATACTCGTTGTCTGGCGCTCAACGATTGGCGGGCTAACACGAGTTAACTCGTTGTTGGTGCAGAAAGGGTTAAAGGATTTAGGATTTTTCTTTAAAATGCCCATCCCTAAACTGTACATATCAACATAATGTGGGATGTGTAAACAAGGGTATGACTAATCAATCAGTAATCACACATGTGATTTAAAACAAACACATTTGTTATGTTCCTTCAGTGTGCAGTAGGAGGCGTTGTGTTATGCCTGTGTGTGTGTTATTGGTTATTGCCACTTGTTATGGTTCTGTGCATTGATAGCTCTTTTTTATTCTGTTTCTGCTATTTTTTTATTCTGTTTCTGCACTTTGATGTGCCTGGGTCAGATATGTGACCAAAAATATTGTTTTATTTCAAAAGTGAAACAATAAACAGTTATTTTTTACTACATTAATTTGCGTTTGTTTAAAATGTGTCATTACCAAAAGCTAAAAAAGGTTTTAAATAGGCTGCTGAAAATGTCTCGCCCATCTACTTTTCCTGGTTTTAAAATCTGGCCCAATTGAATTTGTAATTGAATAGCCCTGCCCTACAGTGTAGTTAATGGGATATTTAATAGAACATGTCAAGTTGCAGCAGTCTTACCGCTATCTAAGGTTATCTACAAGTAAGCTAGCGACCACTGATGTTCCTGTTGTCAACACCACCATTCCAGGTGTCAGGCTCCTCATTCACTTCCACTTCATTTTCGGGACCCAGTCTAATGAACTAACTACTGTGCAGATTTCAATAAAACAGACCATTCTGAGTCAAATGTAAAACATTTTTGGCATTTGTTGCGTCTACAGATTTATTACCTTTGAAAAATAAAAGCAGATCCGATCAATTTGTTGTTTGAGTGTGTTGTGCATCCTTGCCTTGCATGGAATGTTTGGGGAGTGGGTACCTGCTGCCTTGATGGATTCTGTAAAAAGTTGACAGTTGGTCAAACTACACCTCAAGTGAGAAATGGTTCCTTTACTGGACATTTGAAATGGCATCAGAAGTATGATATTTAGACTTGGTCCCTAAAATTAATGGAAGTTGCATTTATGAAAGCTCCACTATGGAAGATTGGCACCCTGTGGCCATGAGCGGTAACTGCACCCATAGCCTCTTGTATACTTGTTTAAGCTAATTGATTGATTGATTGATTGAAAACTTTAACAGATTGCAGAATGGGTACAGTACAGTACAGCTCAATACACACAATTGTTAAGGGGATGCAGACCAGAGAAAGACTTTCGTCTTGTTTACATCAGGGTCCCCCATTTTCAATTCATCATAACATATATGACATACAGATAGACAGTACTGCTACATCTATACATTTATGACATACCAGGGTTAGGTCATTTACTGTACATTGGAGGGGGTTGGGTTAGGACATTTACAGGGGCCAGTTTCGAATTGCAGTCTCCTGTAGGTGTTCTTTGAGAGTGGTTTTGAAAGTGGGTAGTGATTCACATTCCTTTACAGCTTTGGGTAGGGCGTTCCACATTGATGGGGCATAATTGCTAAACGTGTTTAGTCCCTTGTTTGAGCCGAATCTGGGTTTAACATGATTTGTGGAGCTCCCTCTGGTGTTGTGGTCGTGGTATTCACTGACCTTTGGGAAGTATTTTGACATGTACATGGGTACCTTAGTCATGTAGTGTATCTTGTAGACCAGGCCCATTGCAAGTTGCTGTACTCTGTTGTCTACTCTAATGCTCTGTATTGTCACTCCAACCTTATCATGAGAGCGCTGGAAGGTTTCTGAATATGTGACTGTTCATATTACAATATATAAAATGCATATATGCCTTTGTTATTAAATACCTTTCCTTTTAGCCATTTATGTAGACACAAATAATTAAAATATGTATGAGTGCATGTGCTAAATAATTTGGGACACCTTCCTGAAATTAATACAATTAAAATGTTTCAAGGATCTCTGTATTATCATAAAACAATCTGACAAATGACAATTAAAAACAAACTGGATAGCTTTGTCAATCTGTAACATCTTTATGGTTATTTATGTTTTATTTATACTGTAACTGAGGGGTACAATTCAAGATTCAAGAGTTTTAATTGTCACGGCATACAGGTATACAATGAAATGCGGCTGGTCTTGCCCGCGACGATGTGCAATACAGTGGTACAACATATAATAGAATCCAATAAAATACAGTGGTACAACATATTAATAGAATCCAATAAAACAGTGCAATAAACAGGTACATGGTGTGCCATCTCGGTATCTGTACATTAGTATTTACAGAGCATATAGGACATGCTAGTTAGCTTTAGTAGTGCAATACACTGTTCCTGATGTTATACTACTTTAAGTGGCCTTTCCTCTGGCCATAAGTGTGCGTGTGTGCGGCATGAGTGTTAAAGTGGCTGCTAGTGTGTGAGCGTGCTCAGCGTGCGTGTCGTGTATGTACTTGTGTGTGGATAGTTCAGTTTCTGTGTCTCTCAATGTTCATTGTTCAAGGCTCTGATGGCCTGGGGGAAGAAGCTTAGCCTAAGCCTCTCCGTCTTAGTCTCTAGAATTCGCAGGCGTCTGCGAATTCCCTGACTGTATTGATAAGTATGGTATCATTAAACCACTACCGCTTTATGTACTTTAACTACTGGCCACACAGTACATGATATAGATATGATGAACACTTTCCCACCATGAAACCAAGTCCACACAAATGTATAAATCGAATATTTAATATATAGCAAAGGGTATATACAACGTTCACTTAATGACATTTATGATTTGAATGCACTTGGAAGGCAAATGAGTATTCGTAGGCAAATCAACATTGAATGTCCAATCTCTGGTTACGCAGGAAGCAAGTATACAACCTGGTTCTTTAGGGAACTATAGCGATGGTACTTAAATGATTATAGCTGGATATACTAAAGGGGGGTCCCGCTGGTTGTAAGTCAGTAGAGGGGGGGGGGGGGGGGTTAGGAGAGCCGCCGGCGATATCCCATCTGGCCAACGATTTCTTGGGAGAATTCAGAGTGCTGAACACGGTGCCCACAGAACCTTGGTCCACAGATGAATACCGGTGGGCCCTCTTGTAGACGGTAGCTGCCGGTCCACAACGAAGAGACGTGAGGCGACCTCACTCGGGGTAGAGCGCCGTCTCACCTGGGCTCCTCTCGGGGGTAGTTCCAACACTCACCAGTGTTGGCTGTTATCCATGGCATAAATCAAAGCACCCAAAGCAAGTAGATAATCCAAGCTGTGTAGGGCTCGCCGTCGTCCGGGTAAGGTAATCCAATGTGCAGGTCCACTCGTCCTAGCCCAGAACTCCTCGGATGAAAGCACCACACGTGGTCTGCCCAGCCTGGTTAAGACTCTAGATAACGCGAGGAAACGATGGGGGTACTGCTCACTTTATAACTCTAACCGAACGATGCACCATACATAATAGACTATCATTAACTTAATAGAAATACGTCTCACTCGACGGTATAGTGCCAAACTATGACAATTCAACTATTAATCCACACAATGTCTCAATGCCATTCTGAGGCCAAGTTGACCATACTGCACCACACGTGTATCGTGGGTGAGGCTTAACGTCTTGCCACTAGGTTGGAGGGTAAAGAACTAAGGGCTAAGGGACTAAAAGAAAGTTCTACTTTACTTGCGCCATATATATATGCGCTGTGAACAAATAGTACCATTCGTATTTCGCCAGACGTATTCCTACGCGGAACCGGGCTAGTAACGACATGTTCGTCGGCACGATTGAACTTGAACCAAGGGGCTTGGCTGCTGGCGCCAAGTTCTTGTCCAATGAGAGAATGAAACTATTATGGGCTGTTAGTAGACTAAAGGGATATTCAGTGTATATGTACAAGGAATATACAAGGGATATCAAACGATATACAAATACTATTAAATATATATCCATAAATAAATATATATATTCGGTTTAATCTGATCCTTCACAACAGCCGCCCCCTAATTAGTCCCACCTAATTAGCTAAGCAGAGACAGATTAACCGCACTGTCTACCACTCAAGGTCCGCTGTAAGGGTCAGTCAACTCACAAAGTCATGGGGTCATGGTCGTCATCGATAGTGTCTGGGAGTCTGGGCAGTTCTATTAGCCTCGCCACGGGTCGTGTGTAAGTTCGCCCTTGGACGAGCACCTCAGCTGCTCGGACCTTGCCATCGGCACCGGTGATCACTTTGCTTACGCGGCCAGCCGGCCACATAGCTCTGGGTAGTGACTGGTCGATAATCATGACGACTGTTCCTTCTGTCAAATTGTCTCTCTCTTTTACCCACTTCTGGCGGGTCTGTAGAGACGGTAGGTAGTGGAGTAGAAAGCTGTTCCAAAACTTGTCAGCTAGTACTTGACTGTACCTCCACATTCTTCGGCCGTTCGCTTCTTCAGGCCTGTACATTGTCTGGGGTAGCGCGGGGTCCAGCCGCCCCATCAAGAGTGTGTTGGGGGTGACTGGGTCGACATCTGCTATATCACTGGAGACGTAGCCGAGGGGCTTGGAGTTCAATACTCCCTCGATCTCCGTGAGGACTGTCATTAGGACTTCTTCCGCTACAGTCTGGGCCCCAAGCACGGCGTACAGGGCTGTCTTTATAGAACGTACTTCTCGTTCCCAGGTTCCACCGAAGTGGGGTGCGTTCGGGGGATTAAACTGGAAGTCAATCTGGGATGGAGCGAGGTGGGTCTTAAGTTCTGGGCCCATAGCTTGGAAGCTCTCTCTCAGCTCTCTTTCTCCGCCTTTGAAGTTTGTCCCGTGATCAGACAACAATGTAGACGGTTTTCCTTTCCGTGATGTGAATCTTCGGAAGGCCATAAGGAATGAGTCTGTGCTCATGGTTGGAAGGAGTTCGATATGTATCGCTCTGGTGGTCATGCATTTGAATACAATACCCCACCGCTTCTCGGTTCCTCTTCCTTTCTTTATATACAACGGGCCAAAACAGTCCATGCCTGTGGAGTGGAATGGCTTGTCGCCGAGTCGGAGGCGACAGGGAGGTAGGTCAGCCATCCGGGGTATGCTGGGCTGCGCGCGCCACTTTCGGCAGTCTAGACAGGTTCGCTGGAAGCGTCGCACTGCTTCTCTTCCTTGAAGTATCCAATAGCGACGTCTGATCTCCGCGAAGACTCTCTCTGCTCCTGCGTGGTGTACATCCTCGTCGTATTTCTTTATGATCAGCTCTGTGACCTTGTGTCGGCTGTTCAAGACTATCGGGTACTTAACGTCATCCGGTAGATCGGGGGCTCTCCACAGACGACCACCCACTCTGATGAGATTATGGGCGTCGCTCTCGGGTGCCAGGTGGAGCAATCTGCTGTCTGATGGGACGGGCTTTCCTCCCTGTAGACAGTCTAGCTCGTCGGGGAACGAGTCTCTCTGGGCTCGTTGTAGTAGAAGAAGTTCTGCTTCTTCGTAGTCAGCTGCTGAAATGTCGGCAGTGGGCTGAATCTCTGGGTGGTGCCACAGGAATGTCTTTAGCTGCGCACTATGTAGGGTAATGCAATCATCTATGTTGGGGTCTGTGGAGGCGACTGTGCTCAGTCCACAGAACATAGGTTTCTTGTTCTCAGCCTCCTCTTTACTCGCTTCCCGTGGGGTGGGCGTAGGCCACTCTTCTTCCGGGAGCTTGAGGAACTCTGGTCCGTCACTGTAGATGTTGCGACGGGTGAGGTCATCTAGGGACATTCCCCGGGTGATGACGTCAGCTGGGTTGTGTTTGGTGTCCACATAACGCCAGCTCGCTGCTTCTGTTAACTCTTGAATCTCGGTGACTCTGACTCCCACGAAGACCTTGTATCTGCATGAATCAGACTTGATCCATGTGAGTACTGTCGTGGAATCTGACCACAAGATTGTTCTGTGCACCGGAATGGTGAGTTCACGTTGGATTAACGTGGCTAGATGCGCTCCTGCTAGGGCTGCGCAGAGCTCTAGACGCGGGATAGATTGTTGCTTTCGTGGGGCTATTCTTGAGCGAGCCAGGATGAAAGCAGTGTGTATCTCTCCTCCCTTCTCTTGGGCACGCAAGTAGGCCACCGATCCATAGGCTACTTCGGAGGCGTCACTGAAGACGTGTAGATCCATCTTGCATGTCTCTGGCCTCACTGTGGGTGGGAAGTAGCTGCGGCGTATATTGACGCCTGGGAGTGAGCGGAGTTCCGTCTCCCACTCTCTCCATGTGGAGGCAAGGGGTGCGGGTATTGGGTCGTCCCAGCCCTGGTCCTTGTCCCATAGTGCTCGTACAATCATCTTTGCCCTGGTGGTGTAAGGTAGAATACATCCCAACGGGTCATATTGTCTGGCGAGTGTTCTGTACACACTCCGTCTGGTGGTCGGTATCGCCGTCGACCTTCCCTGCTCCGTGGTCAGGGGTTTGTGTCTATAGTGGAGCGAGTCTGTTTTGAAGCGCCAGACTAATCCTAGTGTCATTTCTTGGGCTTCTCCTGGGATGGTCGCCATCCAGGTCTCGCTGCTGGCAGCCTTGTCCGCGGGGGAGAGGCTGCGCAATACGTGCGGGTCGCTGCTGGCCCACTGCCTGAGATCAAAGCCGCCTTTGATCAGGGAGGCGCGTAGCTTGAGTAGGAGAACCTCGGCTTCTTCTTGAGTCGAAACGCTTTGTAAACAGTTGTCCACGTAGAAACTGTTCTTCACACTGTGTCGGACCTCTTCTTCTGTCACTCTGGAGTGGAGGCAGCTAGTGGCTGCTGTTCGGTTGAGAGATTTAGCGAGGGGGCCTTGTAGTGTCCATCCTAGGCGGGTCTCGACTGCTGCAGGACAGCCTCTGGGTCCTGTATGGACCCGGTCTATCGGGACTATGAGGTCTGCATGGTCGGAGCCTATCAGCAGTGTCGGGGCGGCGCCGTCCATGAGCGGGACAGGTAGTTGACGCAGGTGCGCATATTTATCCATCAGCTTGGCGATGGGGTAGGTGTACTGCGACAGTCCCACTTCCTGGCCGGTGAAAGCATCTGCAATCCTATACCGTCTCTCTGGCTGCCCGCTTGCTGCGATAGTGAAGGAGACATTCTCGCCTTCTATCGTCTTTAAATCTCTTCTTATTGTCCGAATTGTCATTTGGTTCTCGCTCCCCCGCAGTCCCAGCTGGGCCGCAGCGGACGCGAGCAGAAGGGTCTTCTCTGACCCGTCATCAAGGACGGCGTAAGTGTCCATGACCCTATCCTGGTAGCTCAATGTTACACGGACCACCTTTAAGAGCACTTGGGCGCCGCTGCTGCTGGCGGGGTCAATGTACATGACACTTGCCTTTGTGCTGCTCGATGGTGCAGGTGCAGGCTTTCTTCTGTTACTGTCGTGTAGGACATCTAGGTGGGCTCCGTCACACCGACTGCACCTCTTCTTCAGGCGGCACTCGGCTGCCACGTGACTGCGCGCACATCGGCAACAGCGCCCGTTGGACTCTATCCACTGACTCACTTCTTCTGCATTCATCTCTGTGAACAGGTCACATTGTGACAGCCAGTGTTCCTTCTCGCAGCACGGGCACACCATCTTCCACCTCTCCTTTCTCGAGGGGGTACTGTGGCTCTTACTGCTCGGTACTGATTCTGATTGGTGCACGACAGTCACCGATCTTCTTCCATCGTTTATTCTCCTAGGTCCCTCTCTGGAGCTTGGTGTGCTCCGCACGAACGTATCCAGTCGTAGGCTGCCGACCTCTCCCGCCAGGAAGTCGGCTAGATCGAGGAGGGATGGTTCGGGACCGTTAGGATCACGGTGGTCTCTCTGCCGCCTAAAGCGCTCCTGTCTGGCGGGTGGCAGCTTCTCTAAAATCCTCTCGACGTTAGAGTTGGCGTACAGCTCGTGCATACCCTTTTCTCGTTGCGCTCCCAGCATCCCTACCAGGGACTGCACCTTTATAGACAGGTCGTCCAATGAGCGATTGTCTGTTGCTGGGGGTAGGCGATCAATATGCCTTATCTCTTGGATTACGTAATCCCATATACGTCCATATCTCTGGTCCAGCGCTGCTAGAGCCGCGGTGTATGGGGTCGTAGAGGTGGCATAGGCTAGCGCTATATTGTGCGCTCGGGGCACTCTCAGGTGCTTCAGTAATATTGCATACTTGTGGCGTTCATCAGCGACATCCACCATCATTGTCTCTAAGCACATCCGGAGCTCCGTGTACTGTGCTCGATTCTCATAGGTGAAGTCTGGAAACGTCGGTGTACCAATGTATGACGCCGTGGATGGCTGATACATCGGCGAGCTTTGGGGGAGAGGCCTCCTAGGCGAGTCTCCTCCTGCGCCTCTCCGTGGGCTGGTACCGGCAGGGTACCATGGCCCGCTGGTCCAGGTGCTATTCCTCGGGGCTGGCCGTGCGTCGTGCTCACCCGTGAATAGAGTCGGGGGTCTGCAGCGCAGCGCCGCGGGGGTATAGCCTGGGCTGTACTGGACCTCCTGGTCCGGTGGAGTGCTGTGCTGTCGTCGGGCTTGGTTCTCCTCCTCTCCCTCTTCTTCTTCTATCAGGTCCTCTAGATCCTGTAGTCGTTTATTTAGCTTCTCCGCAGTGTATGCTGCTCCTTCCTTGTAGCTGGGTCTCGCTTGGACCGGTCTGGGAAGGGGGTCTGCGGGGGGTATAGGCTTGGTCTGTTGGTCAAGTTCAGGGTCGCTTGCTCGGTTAGGGGATGCTGCCCTTGACTGTTGTCTCGACGAGTTCCTTGAACCCCTGGCGGAGGGAGAGGGTGTTGCCTTGGTGATCAGCTGCTCCATTAGCTGCGCTTGTAACTTGTCGCGCTCGGCTTGTAGTCTGTCGCGCTCGCCCTGTAGTCTGTCGCGCTCGGTTTCGCGCTGGATGAGAGCGAGGTCGCGCTCTGTTTCGCGCTGGATGAGAGCGAGGTCGCGCTCTGTTTCTCTTTGGGCACCGGCAGCGGCACGCTGGGTGTCTGCTCGGTCTCTTGCCATATTCTCTTCCGTCTGAAGGCGTCTCATCTCCAGGCGTATGCGCTCTTCTTCGCTCCGTTGCTGTGTCTGGAGTCGATCCCGTTCACCCTGAAGTCGATCGCGTTCACCCTGGAGTCGATCGCGTTCGGTAGAGGCTGTCAGGCTGACGAGGAACGCCTGTGATATCATCCTCTCCGCTTCGCTGGGGGAAGACGGTTGTAGAGGTGAGCCGCTCCTGGCTGTACTCGTTGGGGAGTCCTGGAGCTCTATTTCCTCTGCGCTCTCCTCCTCTTCTTCCGTGCAGAGTTCTCTCTCTGTAGGGTTGTCTTCCTCCCGGGGCTGGTCGGGGACTACTTCTTCGGTATTGGCGGGGGGTAAAGGCATGTCAGCTCCCTCCTGGTCCCCACCGTGAGCTTGGTCAGTTACATTAGAACCCACTAGGGCCTCTGTGGTCGGGGTAACCTGGTCGTTAAGGTCAGACATAATTTTACTTTCTACTTTTACCGCGTTTACCGTTTGTAGAAGGCTAGGTAGTTGACTGACAGCGTAATCCTCTAAGTACTGAGGTGTCTGTCGTCTGCGCCGCGGGCGTTCTACGTTAGGAGGACCGTTTCGTGGAGTGTTCATCATAGGCCATTTCAATATTAATAACACTATATTAATATTACACTAGTTACCCTCCGGCTCGAAGGACCAATTGTAACTGAGGGGTACAATTCCCTGACTGTATTGATAAGTATGGTATCATTAAACCACTACCGCTTTATGTACTTTAACTACTGGCCACACAGTACATGATATAGATATGATGAACACTTTCCCACCATGAAACCAAGTCCACACAAATGTATAAATCGAATATTTAATATATAGCAAAGGGTATATACAACGTTCACTTAATGACATTTATGATTTGAATGCACTTGTAAGGCAAATGAGTATTCGTAGGCAAATCAACATTGAATGTCCAATCTCTGGTTACGCAGGAAGCAAGTATACAACCTGGTTCTTTAGGGAACTATAGCGATGGTACTTAAATGATTATAGCTGGATATACTAAAGGGGGGTCCCGCTGGTTGTAAGTCAGTAGAGGGGGGGGGGGGGGTTAGGAGAGCCGCCGGCGATATCCCATCTGGCCAACGATTTCTTGGGAGAATTCAGAGTGCTGAACACGGTGCCCACAGAACCTTGGTCCACAGATGAATACCGTTGGGCCCTCTTGTAGACGGTAGCTGCCGGTCCACAACGAAGAGACGTGAGGCGACCTCACTCGGGGTAGAGCGCCGTCTCACCTGGGCTCCTCTCGGGGGTAGTTCCAACACTCACCAGTGTTGGCTGTTATCCATGGCATAAATCAAAGCACCCAAAGCAAGTAGATAATCCAAGCCGTGTAGGGCTCGCCGTCGTCCGGGTAAGGTAATCCAATGTGCAGGTCCACTCGTCCTAGCCCAGAACTCCTCGGATGAAAGCACCACACGTGGTCTGCCCAGCCTGGTTAAGACTCTAGATAACGCGAGGAAACGATGGGGGTACTGCTCACTTTATAACTCTAACCGAACGATGCACCATACATTATAGACTATCATTAACTTAATAGAAATACGTCTCACTCGACGGTATAGTGCCAAACTATGACAATTCAACTATTAATCCACACGATGTCTCAATGCCATTCTGAGGCCAAGTTGACCATACTGCACCACACGTGTATCGTGGGTGAGGCTTAACGTCTTGCCACTAGGTTGGAGGGTAAAGAACTAAGGGCTAAGGGACTAAAAGAAAGTTCTACTTTACTTGCGCCATATATATATGCGCTGTGAACAAATAGTACCATTCGTATTTCGCCAGACGTATTCCTACGCGGAACCGGGCTAGTAACGACATGTTCGTCGGCACGATTGAACTTGAACCAAGGGGCTTGGCTGCTGGCGCCAAGTTCTTGTCCAATGAGAGAATGAAACTATTATGGGCTGTTAGTAGACTAAAGGGATATTCAGTGTATATGTACAAGGAATATACAAGGGATATCAAACGATATACAAATACTATTAAATATATATCCATAAATAAATATATATATTCGGTTTAATCTGATCCTTCACAACATATACCATATTCTATTGTCTCTGTGTACATGTTCTTCATCTCATATGTAGTGTCTTCATTCTACATTATGGAAATGATTGCCTTACAGAGTTACAGTTTGTAAATAAAAGAATAAAACCATACCGCATGCCATACTGGTCTTATAAACATAGGTTAGTCATAACTAGAAGGGATACGACTACGACTGGGAGTAGCGCAACATTTTACCAGGCGTGACATTAACAGTACAATTGTAGTTATAAATGTAACGTTACAACAAGAGCCTCATTGGCTTGGGGTCCTCCTACTCTCACCTTCCCCAAGGTAAGTGACGCTCTTTATTGTTGCTAGGGGTGTAAAAAGTACCCAGAAATTATACTTAAGTGAAAGTATCTGGCTAAAAACACACAGTTTCTACTTTTAAATGTACTTAAGTACTAAAAAGTAAAAGTTAAAACTTTCTTTTATTGCAAAGGATAGACCAGGGGTCTCAAACTCATTCCATCATGGGCCAAGTTTTCATTTTAACTATACACATTGCACCAGGTGAGTTAGTTGAAGAGGTGAGCCAATTAGTGAAATCATCAGCTGGTGTTTAGGCAAGGCTGGAATGAAACCAAGCATACACTATAATAATCAGTATTGACTGCGGCCAAAGAGAACATTTCATGGAGATAGGGCCATGGGTGCTCGTCTTGTCCGTCCACGCCGACCGTTTTGTCCTCTTCATCACTCATACTACCGTTTGTGGCCATCTTCTGTAGCTTGTCACTCTGTCTATTCTTCTGATAGCCGGTGTTTAATCAAAGATCCCCACTTTCTAGTCTTGCAGGACCAATCAGCATGGGTATGGGCGGGTTAATTTTCCATTGATGGGGATTTGATTGCCTGTTTTTAAATAAAGTGCGGTTGCAGGATTAACTCAATCAGCGCCGCAGCGAGATGCGTGATGTGTTGTTAACAGGTCGACGCTCTAAAATATAGGAATACGTGGCGGTGTTTGCAGGGCTATATTATAGCTATGGATACAATACTATGGCCCATTTGACATCGACTATCGTTCAATATGTGTTAAAGAAATAATCTTTTCATCCATACATTCCCGTTTTATACCGTGGTGAATGAGTATGGTTTTAGAGTAATCCTGTCTAATCCCAGAAAACGACGCTATGCAGCAATACGTGCAATTCACTAAAACATTGCAGTTTCTCGCCTGTACACGCTACTATTTCGAAATCACATCTATATTATCTGTATTATGTTTCATCATGAATGCATGAAAGGGTAGTTTTTTTATGCTTTGATCGTCACCAACAGCACACATTGTGGAGTAACGTTACACACATATTGTGATCGAAGTGAAGTCATGGTTAGATCACAGCAGGATTGATACCATATAGGCCTTACCTTCACTAGGATCTACCCCAAAAAGAATATTCCACTTATCTGATCGCGAGTCCCAGTATTGGTGTCGATCGTGTCGCCAACATGATCCGTCCACACATCATGCACCGGGAGCATTTCACGCTTCTCAATCCGACCAGTATAACCGCTCCCCTTGCCCGACCAATAAAAATCCGACCAGAGACTTTTGATCGACGCACAGGCCAAGATATAATGTTTCAAAGGGTGCTCGATACTGCCACCTGGGTGGATGCGGCCGGTATTGCACTTTGGCATTCTCAGGATGATTCCCCATGTTAACCCAGATGTCTGTGTGCCTGTAATGAATGGAAATATCGAATGAAAGAAATAACGATGAAAACCCGACTACTCTGGTCTGGCACTGAACGGTTGGCGAGTTAACCCGACTATCATCGGGTCCGGCGCTGATTGAGTTAATAACGTTAACGTTAGTTCGTCCAGAGAAACAAATATACGAATTAAAATAGTTGAACCTGCGAGATTTGTACTTTGTAGGTCTGCATTTTAAATGTAAGGAGTAAAAAATGTTTTTTCTCTCTGAAATGTAATTGAGTAAAAGTACAATTATACAAACCTAATAATACTTGAGTAAAGTACAAATCCCCAAAAACAGTACTTATAAGTATTGTAACGAAGTACAATTACTCAATCGCCGAAATCCTGATTTTCTAAAGGAATAATGCACACCTATGAGGAATATAAGACCATAATCATGGCAAAATCTAACACCGCCAACGCTGCGAGAGCAAGCCAGGAAGCTTGGCAAAATATTGCAGACAAGTTAAATGCGTAAGTGTTGGGCAAATGTATATTATTTATTATTTCAACTCTTTCAGAATAAGTAGATAAAAAAGCCCAAAGCGTATCTAATTGATACGAATTAATACGTATGAGGATATATGTACTGTATGCGCTTAGGTATCATGTACTATATATGTGTATATACATGTGTAGATGACCATATAGAAGTAGGAGTTTGAATATGTGTGTGTGTATCTGTGTATCAGAAATTCAATACATTGAAGCAGTGAAACGAAAGTGTGTGATTCTCTCTATTCTTATCATGATTCATGAGTCCACCTTAATCATTTTCTACAATAATGATATGCTATGGTGTACTAATAACACTGTCACATAATTATGAGTGCAATACAATTTGTGCCATGGTATTGTATTGAACAGCTTGTCAGTGTCATACCCTTCATATTTTAGCAAACAAAAAGAGGGCCGATATGGTCAAGACGGGGGGAGGACCCAAGACTCCAGACTTTACTCCTGCCGAGGCGCTCAGCTCCAGGAGTCCAGCACAAGAGGGGTAGACCCATTATGGAGGGCATAGCTGGGGGCAGCTCCTCCGGCAGTCCCGGCGCCATGGGCGGGCATTAGGGGGCCGGGCCCGCCCACTGAGTCAGCTGTGCCCACCCTGGTAAAAAAAACAATTTTTTTTTTTCTTTCAATCAAAGTAAACTATCCAAATCCTTAGTCGGGGACAGCCCTAGTGGGCACTGATGTCAACAACAACACTACTGAAGCTAGCACGGCACTCTGTGAGAATTCATTTTCTAACCTCAAGAACGTCTTTACAGAACATCGCCTTAGTATGCTTCATCGACGCAACTAAGGCCAATTTAATTCAGTTGGCATTTGAGAAGGACTTAACAAAAAAGTTCAGGAATGAGTGGAGGGGCAGTGTTTTAAGAAGATTTCACTCTGTCCCCAAACGCTGCTTGCCGCTCTACTTATGATGGTGAGTAGCCTGTGGAGGAATTTTGTTTGCTTTTTTATGCACCTTATTTTTGTCAGTTCAGTTCAGTTTGTCAGTGAATTCAGAAGTGTTGAATAAATGGAGACTTTTCAAAGATATAGAATAGAATAGAATAGAAATGTATTATCCCGAGGGAAATTTGACACTGCAAATCACTCAACATTAAACATTTAGACAGAACAAGTCACAAATAAGAATAACAAAACAAATGGCCTAAGAATAGAATAAAATTAAATAGAATAAAAATAGAATAAAAGATACAGTAAATAAATACAGTAAGAATATACTGAGGTCTACAGTAGGTGTAGTATTTCACAGTGCTGTTTAAAAAGTAAGAGTCCAGGAAGATGGTAATTGTCACTCTGTGCTCAGTGATGCAGTGAGGCACGGTGATGCATTGTATAGTCTGATGGCTGTCGGAATGAAGGACTTCCTGTGCCGTTCAGTGCTGCATTTAGGTAGTGTGAGCCTATAACATGCTCCTCCTGTCAGCCAAGTCTGTGTATAGTGGGTGGGAGGGGTTTTCCCTGATGGCCTGGAGCTTAGCAAGGTTCCTCCTCTCCGCCACCCTCGCTAGAGTCCAGCTCCACCCCAACCACGCTACTGGCCTTCTTGACCATCTTATCCAGCCTGTTTGTGTCCCCTGCTCTCAGTCCGCTGCCACAGCAGGTCTGTTATATATATCCGTTCAGTCTGTTTTTGTATAAGTGAAAGTTCTTAAGATAGAGGGAAATTAGATTTTTCAATTGCCTCTCTGCTCTTTAGTTCAGCACCGTGGGCAGCGCCAAGCAAGCCACAGCGCCGCTGTCCCAGCTGAAACGTATAAAAGGGAACTTGTGTTGAAAAAACATTGTGCCCCCCCCCCCCCCCCCCGAGAACATTTTATGCCCCCCCACTAATTTGTTTCTGCAGCCTGGTCTGTCCTCTGGAGAGGTTGGGAGTAATGTGATGAGATGAGACCTTATCTCAAATGTAGGTGCACTTCATTCTATGAGTTTCTTTTATAATTATTCATTTGGTTAACCATTGTCACATTTTGCAGTGTCTGGACCTTCTATGTAATGACATTGCTGCAGCCACCAGCCATAGTGTTGGTCGGAGGAATGGAGCCCACTGATGTAAGTTGATATTGCTGCATCATTGTGTAATGATTCTATATATTTTAGCAATTGAAAAATCAATAATTAGGTTAAATTAATGATTGATGATGTCGAAATCGAACGTGTCTGGAATTCGTTTTTGGTAGTGACAATTGACGAGAAACTAAACTGGAAATCACATATAAAAAACGCAAAAAGAAAAATATCCCAAACCATTGCAATATTATCTACTGACTTATGTCGGTCTTTTTGGTAAATAATGTAATGTAAAAAGTGTATGGCAATTATAAGCCTCGGCTTCAGCCTACACCTTTTCGGTCATTTTCTTTCTTTTATAAAATGTTCTACTACTGTACATTGCTTTGCTTTGTAAAAGAAGACCGAAATAAAACCATTAATTCATACATGTTCATTGTGTGTGTCTTTTAAAACCAAAGACAATTTTCCAAAGTTCCTAATAATTCCTAATTCACTAACAGGCGGACAGGCCAGATGATGAGGAGACCGTGTCTGCGTTTTCCGGTGATGTGGTAAAAGTAAGTTGTGGAAACTAATACTCTTATCCAACTCACTCCTTGTGAGTGGTATTTGGACTAAATCAATGCATTCCTTTAGGCAGGTACTGCTGGACCACGGCCTGATCCGCCGGAGCCTGGCCCCTCTCACTCTGCTGGAACTGGGGATGGGGAGGTGAGTTCTCATTGTGAGGGGAGGTCTGCATAGGCGGCTGGTGAGCTGGACATTAGGGTAGGCTATAAATGGGATGGGACTCGGGTGGAGCGTGCAACATTTTTCCTTTTTCTTTTTTGCTTGCACGCAAATGGTGCTGTCCAGGTTCTGATTGCATACAATACACTAAGCTACTACAGCGAGCCCCTCATTTCATTTTTTTTTATATTTAATTTTTTTATAATTTTTTAAACAAACACATAAACATAACAACATAAAATTAGATATACAAGCATTAATTAACAGTGCACAATGCACATCCAATGAACAATTTAAATAAATGTATTATACAAGATATACACCTAATACTTGCTATCTAATACCCTACACACATATGCTCTCACTCGCTCCCCCCCCCCCCGGGCCCCTCATTTCATATAGTGCAAATGAATTGTTCAAATAAAGACATCCAATATGATTAACCATTGTCTTACCTTAATGCAACAAAAAAATGCGACGTTTCGCGCATCAATGATCTTTTCTGCTTTAAGTTTGTCTGTGAGATCACTTTCAATGTGAAGCTGCTTTGAAAACAATGTACATAGCTCTAAAAGGTTTCCATGATTTGATTAACTCTGACTCAGTCTCATCATGCCCTCGTAGAGCAAGCCCTTGGCCTCAGGTGATCCGTGTTATGCCCAGGCGGCATGTAACTTGGAATGGAGTTCCAGGTCTTGGCAGCTCTCACATCGGTTAGTTTGATGATGCGGCGTGATTGGTTACTGCCTGCAGTCTGGAATGTTAAACGGCCACCACACCTACTGCCATTGACACCTTGGTTGGCCGACCCTTGCATATTGTCACCACCGGGCTGCAGCAGCCCACACACACAAAATATCGTAGCCTAGGCTGCCTATAATAATGCGCATGTAACGGATGGTATCGCGAAGCCCAGTCACGAAGCACTTCGGTTGTGAGTTGAGAAGTGGCTGAGGCGCGGTAGCGGTACCAGGAAGTAAAACTCACTCCCCTGAGGCATCCAGACTGAGCGCTTAGAGAGGAATTCCTCTCTTGGTACAGAGGTCTGTGATGTCGCCCGCGGTGCGGATGCCCGGGGTTCGACTCCCACTCATGGCATGTTCAGAGTAGAACCGGTTACAGTGGTGCTGTGACCCGGATGCCTGAGTGGTGTGAGTTTAGGGGGGGTGAATGTAACGGATGGTACCGCGAAGCCCAGTCACGAAGCACTTCGGTCGTGAGTTGAGAAGTGGCTGAGGCGCGGTAGCGGTACCAGGACGTAAAACTCACTCCCCTGAGGCATCCAGACTGAGCGCTTAGGGAGGAATTCCTTTCTTGGCACAGTGGTCTGTGATGTCGCCCGCGGTGCGGACGCCCGGGGTTCGACTCTCACTCAAGGCATGGTCGAAGTAGTGGCAGGTTCAGTGTTGAACCGGCTACACGCAGACTGGGTCGGCATAGCCTCGCCTGGCCTTACATACCCGCCGCCTATGCAGGTCTGAGTTTAGTTGCCATCTGACCACCACACTGAACAAAGTTATGAACGACCGTGAAGATGTGCGGCATCTGTACAAGCGGTACTTGCAGTCAGAAATGGCTTCCCGCCAGTCGGAGATGGCTTACCGCGAGTCGGAGATCGCTTACCGCCGGCTGAAGATGAGGAAGCTCCACAAAGAAATTGCATTACTTGATCGGCAGCTGGATGTAAGTGTAACCTGTGAAGCTTTGGCATGAATTGTAACTGAACTGAAATTATTCTTTGTGTGCACCTTCATTTACAGGCGGACAAAGAGTGAAAATAAAGGCTTTATTCTACAACATGGATCTCTTCTTATTATTCTTGTACATGTTCCTCTATGAATGGGTAACTTAAAAGCAAAGAGGCAAAGCAAAGCATATACCCATTAACCATAGAAATGAAACATACAAACATAAAAAGAGGAAAACGTTAAATGAGTCCAACATTAACCTAAATGAACTCAACACCTAACCAAAATGATGGTGGGCAATTCTGTCCCTTGCAGCCCATCCGGTCTGCTCATCCAAGTGGACTGGCTCTAGGTCATCCTCAGGATGGTCCATGATGACTGGGACCCTCTCCTTCCTCAGTGTTGCCACATTGTGGAGCACTGCACAGGCCACAGTGATGTCACATGCCACCCGCAGCCCCCGCAGACATGTGAATCTGGCCTTCAGTTGGCCGAAGGTCATTTCGATCCGGGCTCTCGTCCGAGCATGAGCCCCGTTGAAACGGGCTTGAGGCCCTGGTGCTGGCTCTGGATAGGGGGTCATGAAGTAGGGCTTGCAGGCTGTCTCCAATTAGGAGTCCATCGTAATGACCTAGTATATAATATATACAATGTTAGATCACCTCTACATGAAATAAGCTATTTCTAAATTACATGATATTTGCTATACCTTGCTCGAAGCTGTGGCAGTGTAGACTCTCTGAAATCTGAATACTCTTGAGTCGTGGACGGAGCGCGGCCACTTGGCCTCAACATTGGTGATGAGGCAGGTGAGTCACAGATCAAAGATGAATTGTGGTCAAGTCATGGGTATTGTACAGTATTGTACAGTATATACATACAGCAGGCAATTGCAAGGTCCATGATGACCCCTATTTTCAAATAAATGATTGTTTTTATAGCAATGTAATTTGAGGGAAATTATGTCATAAGTAGGCCTACCTGAACATTAATGATGTGAAAGCCTTTTCGATTCCCCCTCGTTTTGGGCCAGAGGGTGCTTTGAGTTTGATCTGCGTGCAGTCCACTGCGCCAATGACATTGGGAAACTCTGCATAATAATAATAAGCTCCGTAATGAATAGTGATAGGAATGCACTTTCATTAAATGGTGAAATATTGAATAACTCAATTACCCGCAATTCCATAGACGCCCTCTTTGACTACACTCATTTGGACACGGCCAGGGAATGTAATGAAGACATCCATGAACTTCTTCAAAGCCAAATATACTTTGCGAACAGCATGGTATGCAGCGGCTTTGCTGATGTTCTCCGCGTTTATCCAGAGAACTTAACTAAACCCTGCGCTGGAGCAGGTTCACATTTTTCGATCTGTTGCCATAGTGATTTAGACAAACCCTGCTTCGTGGAACCGAAAAGCCTGACTTATGTCAAGTTATCCTGAAGATTATCCGGCTAACTCAGTTAGCCACGTACGGGGAATAGGGCCCTGGTTATTTCTCTGAAGTTGCCTACCCCACCTTTAATATATGAACAGTTATTGACTCACGTAGGACAGTTTGAACACGAGTCAACCATACATTGTGATTTTAATATTTAGTTAAAAGCACATATTTCAAGAAACAGACACAAGTGAAATTAAAACAAAGGAAGATGAACACCAATATGTACATCATGACAAAATAATGCCATTATTAAATTAAACAGGGAACTTTGTAGGATTTGTTTCCTAACCCGTAGCTAAACCTATTTAGAATGGCTTGTCTACATCAACTTTTCAATAATGCCATAACAAATTTATTTAAAATGGCATACAATAAAAATGAAATATATGGAGAAATGAGTCACAGAATAAATAAATATACTACATTTACCAATAGAAAAAGGAGGATTCTCAGATACCACTTGGCTGCTGAAGGTTTATACATAATAATAGGAATTCACCAGAACAATCATGGGTCAAGACTCAATAGTAAATATTGCCCAAGCAGCCTATTTAAATGTTTCTTTCAAAAACAGGGGGAAAATATATCAAATAACTTCACAATTAATAACATGATTAGGAGCTGGAATGAAGAAATAAATACAAAAAACTGGAAGGATACAATACCACCTTCTCTAAATCAATGGTATATGTTTAAAAAAAAGAAAAAAAAATTATTATATATATATATATATATATATATATATATATATATAGAGCAGTTAAGTTTGAAGTACAATATTACAAGCTATTTATAAACTTAAAATAATAAGAAATATTATATTCCTGTGATGTGTGTGTATGTGATGTTATGTCATGATTGTGTATATATATGTGATGTCATGATTGTGTATATATGTGATGTTATGTCATGATTGTGTATGTATATATGATGTTGTGTGATGTTATGTTGTGTGTGTATAGCTAGGATTGAGCCCTTCAGTCTAGTAACATGGTGTAACTGCTAATGTTCTCCATACAGCACTTGTGGCGTTTTAAAAGAACCATCTGATTGAAACTCTTCCCACAACCGCTGCAGCTGTATGGTCTCTCTCCAGTGTGAAGTCTCTCGTGGGTTTTCAGATGTCCATTCCTTGTAAATCTCTTGTCACAATATTGACAAATGTATGGTCTCTCCCCAGAGTGGGTGCTCATGTGCGCAAGCAGTGCCACATTGTGAATAAATATTTTGCCACAAACCGTACAACTATGCGGTTTCTCCCCTGTGTGAACACTCATGTGTACCTTCAGCTTCTCTTTGCGGCCAAATGTTTCACCACAAATTGTGCACCTAAAGGGCTTCTCCCCTGTATGAATTCTCACATGTTTTTCGAGATCTGCGATAGAAGCAAATCGTTTAAAACAAATATTACATGTGCTGTGAGCCTGAAGGTGAAGTTTGAAGCTCTCTGTGGGCCCCAAATGTTTCCCACACAAGCCACAATCGCGTAGGTGGACTATAACATGCCTCATTAAAGACCTCTTGTTAGAAAAGGATTTCCCACACACTTTGCAACAAGGTGCAGGTGGAAAGTGACTCGGTAACATCAGATCAGGGTAGAATTCTATAGCGCTCTCAAAGCTGTTGCTGTAAGACAAGCTCTGTCCTCTTACAGTCTGCTTTAATTCAATTAAACCTAACTGACGTTCCCCAGCATCTGAAGAGAGGAGCTGGCCATCTCTAGTTGGTTCTAAATTACTGGCTGGTTCTGATACTCCACACTCCCCTCCATCTGTTCTCATATGTTCAGTTGAGGTGCTGGCTAGAGGCTCAGTCTGGGTTTGGTTAAACCATGAGGAGTGAGGTTTCTCTTCATCATGTTCACTCTTCACAGGGACAGGAGTGGATGTTAACTTTATGATATCAGCCTCCTCCAGACCTTGAAGCTGCTCTCCCTCCTGACTGGTCCAGAGTTCCTCCTGTTCCTCTTTAATCTGTAGGAGCTCTGGCTCCTCCTGGCCCAGACCGGGGGTCCTCTCCTGCTGCTCAGGGTGGATCTCCTCTTCACACACAAGGAGCTGCGGAGGGAGAGAGTCTAGAGGGAGGAGCAAAAAGGACACTTTAAACAGCTTATATAAATTTGTTGCTACCTTTGGTTTAATAATAACATTAAAGGGACATGTCACTTATTTTCATAATTATTCATGATTCTCTTACAGAAAATACATTTGAACAAATTGATTGGGTAACAATGAGTTTATATGACACCACTCTATTCATCTGCCCAGATAGTATTCCTCAGAATAAGGATCATCCAGCAGGGTTTATAACATTGTTATTATATTATGTGTTAGTACCGGGACACCTAAGCAGAAAGATGGATAGATACATTCCAACACTAATTGCTACATGAAATAAAAGTAAAACTACAGATCAATTTTTTTGCAGACCAATTCAGACCTTATGAAGGGGCCTCTGGGGGTCCACAGGCCCACCTTTGAGAACCAGAACCAGCTAGAAAATGATGTACTCCTAACAAAAATATTCCCAATCGAAATATAAATCCCAAGATTTAGATCAACACTGCCAACTTCCCTATCACTCCACTGGGATCCAGTGAGTTCACTGGGGGAAGAAAATATTTATGTCAGCATTTAAGTAGCTGATGGTCTCCACGTTGGGAAAAGAGAGATTGCTCCGATTGGCTGAAGTCTGTGCCTCCTCGACCACGCTACATCACAAATAGCCGTTAACAACACTGTTAATTACACTTTCTCAGACTGCTGCAACCAACCACATTCACCAGTTTACCAGCCACATTCACTACAGTTTACCAGCCACATTCACTACAGTTTACCAGCCACATTCACCAGTTTACCAGCCACATTCATCAGTTTACCAACCAAGTTTACCAGCCACATTCACTACAGTTTACCAGCCACATTCATCAGTTTACCAACCAAGTTTACCAGCCACATTCACCAGTTTACCAGCCCCATTCACCAGTTTACCAACCACATTTAACCGTATTTGTTATCCGTTACTTGTGGTTTTATGTTTCCTGTGTATTCTTATTGTCCTCCGTTTCCCTATGGTTCTGTTTCTTTGTTTTCTTTGTTTCTTTTTTGCCTATTGTCAGCAACTTTGGGTCTTTGAAAAGCGCTATACAAAATAAATGAATTATTATTATTATTACATTCACTACAGTTTACCAGCCACATTCACCGCAGTTTACCCACCACTGTTTACCAACCACATTCACCAGTTTACCAACCACATTCACCAGTTTACCAACCACATTCACCACAGTTCTAAAATCATTAAGTCATAAGCCATTCTCCCTTTCTGTGTGTGTGTGCGTGTGTTACGTCCCATCTCTGGTCTTTGGAAAGACCAGATGAGGTCAGAGGAGTTTGATAGTATTTATTTACTGAGGATGACCAGATAATGTTGATATTTAAACAAAAATAATAATACATAATAAATGTATACATGTGTAACGGTTGTCACATCGTCACCTTAAACTTTGATGCCCCGAGGGAGTTTCGAACCCCGGTCTCCCACGTTATGGGCAACAGCACAGACCGCTATACCAAGAGGTGAATTCACTTCTTTGTACCGTGTCAATGCGTCTTTTGAGGATGTGAGAGTGAGTTTAACCCATAGCACCGCTACTCACCCCAGCCCTTCGTGACTGTGCTTCACGATACCATCCTGGCACCGCTACTCACCCCAGCCCTTCTTGACTGCGCTTCACGATACCATCCATTACACGCAACATTAAAAAATGGTTGTAGGAACGGTTTGGGAGAGGGAGGTAGGTTTTAGTTTGTGTGGTGTGATAACAATGTTGAAATTGAGAAGTTTATACTTTAGTTTAGTTTTACAACAGAAATAAAAAGAAATTTTATAATGAAAGTACCAAAAAAAGGTACCGCCGGGTACCGCTATCGATTCCCAGTACCGGTATCGGTTCAAATGTGAACGGTACCCAACCCTAACAATGAGAGCCACACGCGCACTCCACCACCACCGTCGAGCGCATCATCGGACTGCTGAAAAGACACTGGATGTGTTTGGATGCAGCAGCTGACACACCTCAGACAACCCCCAGCCCGCTGTTCCTCCTCCAGTGGCCAGAATCTCTCTCCAGTGTTTTGCGATTCTTTTTTTGGAGTCTGATTTAACTTCAGCCGCTGTGCGCTCCTCTCCTGACACCACGTTAACCTCACCCGTTATCTCGTCCCATGCCACTTTTCTTTGGGTGGCCTTGTACCCGTATTGTCATCATTCTTAAGATACCACAGTTATGTTGTGGATGTAAATTTACGTGTGCTTGCTTATGTAGAAACAATGCAAGATAACAAGACCTTTTTATTATAACGTCTTTGCAACTATGGTTATGATTAAGATATCAAGTATTTACTCATGGAAAATCTTTATGTATGGTGATAACGAGTATATTGTTAAATTAGCTTCCCCCCCCCCCCTGATGAAAGTCATACGTCATATACCGTATACCGGCGTGTGATGTCAGAAAGGTATGACGGTATGAAAGAAATTATACTGCCCAAGCCTAGTCTGGAACGTCGGTTAGGGTTGGTGTGGTGTGTCGCTAACGACGGAGGATTTGTCGGCGTGGAGCGATCAGGCAACGTTGGGAAAAGAGAGATCGCTCTGATTGGCTGAAGTCTGCGCCTCCTCGCCCACGCTACACCACAAATAGCCGTTAACAACACTGTTAATTACACTTTCTCAGACTGCTGCAAACGCAATGTGCTAGGCACTCTCAGAGAGGCTACCATCTTTGCTGAGCGACAGTGTGTAATGGCGCTGGATAGGCCACACCATCATGAGACACGCCCTAACATGGAACCCGCAGGGCAAGCGGAAAATAGGCCGTAAGGTGAAGGCTAGGGCTGCAACGATTAGTCGACATAATCGACGACGTCGATTATAAAAAATCGTCGACGAGAAATTGTTGCGTCGATTAGTCATTAAAAAAAAAAAAAAAAAAAAATTATTACATTTTTTATTTTTTTTTTGCACTACCTATCTTTGTGAGAGTGGCTTCTCAGGGTTCCAGACAACATCATAACATGATGATCCCATAGCACATTTTGGACATTGAAAACATTGTTCCCCTGCAGGAGATGATGATCAGACTAGACACACAATACATTACACACGCACTCCTCTCACTCACACACAGCGATCAGAGTAAGACACACACATACACACTCCTCTCACTCACACACAGCGATCAGAGTAAGACACACACACATACACACTCCTCTCACTCACACACAGCGATCAGAGTAAGACACAGTGGCGGCTCGCCACTGGTGGCGCTAGGGCGCCGACCCACCTGTTAAATGAGAGAATAAGAAAAAAAAACGTTTGTTTTTTGTTTTATAGCCCTATAAATAATATAAACATGTTTAAAATGAATAATATTTACTCATTTTAAGTATGTTTGTATTTCCAATGCACAATATAACGTTATTATCTAAATTAAAAAAACATCGTTTTCATGGGCAGGATTGCAGGAAGTGACGTTTTTTTAATTTTTTTCGTATTTCTCGCCCGGGCAAGAAGCGATAGCGCTCTGACTGCGCGTCACAGTTTGATCGCTGTCTCCGTCACAGCCAATCAGTGCATACGGCGTTGTGCGTTGAAATATGACTATTATGTTGGAATCCGAGCGCGATTTGAAACGGTCTAGGCAGCAAAAGTGAACTTCCGTGAAGAATTTCCATAGCCGCATTTCGCGGAGACGCTCTCTGATTGGCCGACGCGATGCCAGTTTTTTTCCATAGCCGCATTTCTCGCGCCAGGAGGAGGTAGTTCTTCTTATCACAGCAAGTCAGCAAGTTCAGTCGACTCGTCAACAAGTAACAACAGCAACTACAGTTCAAGAAAAGACGCCTTCGGTTTATTCAAGGACTGAGTATTTTCATTTCGATTTATAGTTAGCTAAAGCTACCACCATGGAATTGGATAATTCTGTTAAATCCATCAAATCAACACCGTTTGAAAGACGGACAATGCAAGAAAAAAAATACTTGAAACTACTTGGACCACACCAACCTGAGATCACCATTAAGCAAGTCGCCACCGTGGACAATGGATGGACATCAACACAGGCTGGATGGACAATGCCATGGAGTGGATATACTTTATCAACAAGCCAACAACAAGGTAGATTAGCGATCTTAACTCTAGTTTAATACATGATACGTTGTCTACTGATGCCGTTGTACTGCTAGCTGTTAGCTCCGTTAGCTTAGCTGGCCACTTAGTGCATGGAACGGAGTAACGTTAACGTTTAAACGTTATGTCGAGGTCATACAATACTACAGTCGACATAAGGTTAACGTTACCCCGTTTCCATGAAGTGTTTAAATAGCAGCAATCTTGTTGAAAATGTAACTACTAAAATGCTCTCTGATGCTGCTGATGCATAATGAATGAATGGTGAGTTGTTTAAAATGACAACATACATGTGTTAATTATTTGATTTGATTGATCCGAGAGACAGAGAGATCGTCTATGTTTGAATGAATGAATGAATGAGAACTTTATTAACAGATTGCAGAATGGGTACAATACAGTACGGCTCAATACACACAATTGTTAAGGGGATGCAGACCAGAGAAAGACGTTTGTCTTGTTTACATCAGGGTCCCAGATTTTCGATTCATATCGATAGTTTAATAGCTAGCCTTGGCTCGTTTAACAATATGCAAAATATGTGTACAGCCCTGTACTCATACTGAAGTTATTCTTGGTATATAATAGGTCTGATTGTGTAACGAATCGATTCCACGTCGCGCTGTGTGTGAGAGAGAGAAGGAGAGAGGGAGAGATCTGCCTGTGTTTGTAGACGGGCGAGTTTTGTTTCTAACTTTTCTATTTATATATTGTGTTTCAAGTTGTGAATTAGAGTCTAGACTATACTTTATTTGACTGGTTGTGTGTTGTTGTAGTAACAGCTGAGCGACTCGTTCATAAGAGCCGATTCATTGCCGTGAGCGTGAGTCGAATCGCTCACGTCTTGCCATGAGTGTTGCGTGGTACTGTACTGTACAAAATATTTGGTATAGCGCCCCTAGTGGCGAATACCCACCGGCCGCCACTGGTAAGACACACACATTCACACTCCTCTCTCTCACACACAGCGATCAGAGTAAGACACACACACATTCACACTCCTCTCACTCACACACAGCGATCAGAGTAAGACACACACACATACACAAATTACACAGTACACACCTCTCACTCACACAGCGATCAGAGTAAGACACACACACAAATTACACAGTACACACACTCCTCTCACTCACACAGCGATCAGAGTAAGACACACACACGGACTCCTCTCACAGCAAACAAAAGTTATTTAAAGTACACTTCCACTTTAATTTGTATTATTTAATTTATTTATCTTGTTATGAGTGATTGCTGTATTGTTCTTCAAATACATTTTCATTTAAAGTGGCTTAAAGATCCAAATTCAAATGTTTCATGAGTCATTATTTTAATTTGCTATGGGATCATCATGTTATGATGTTGTTGTTTGGTCCTGACAAGAGTCTCAAAGTCTGGGGTGATGGTAGACAAGCAACTCTGAGGTCATGCTCAATGTCCAATCTGTTCCTCTGCTCTGTCTTCAGCTGGACCAGAGCTGAGAAGCCACTTTCACAAAGATAGGTAATTTAAAAAAAAAAAAAAAAAAAAAAAAAAAAAAAATTGTTGTTGTTTACATTGGTTTTCGATTAGTCGACTAATCGAAAAAATAATCGGCAGATTAGTCGACTACCAAATTAGTCATTAGTTGCAGCCCTAGTGAAGGCTGTATCGTTTCATCCCGTTCCCACCTCGGCGGACTACTCACTTTTCACTCTGGGTGAAAGATATATTGGTGATTTAAGAATAAAAAGTTCTCCATTTACCATCCTGCCCGTTTTGCGCAATCATAATTTTAAAGTCGGGACTAGATCTTTCCTCACGAACGGTCATCACAGAGTTTTATTTGACGTAATTGGTGCGAGTTCGGTCATGTATCTTGCGCTCGACCAATAGCAGCTCTCTTTGTTGCGAGGATACGGCCGTCGGGCGACAACAAATGACATCCACAGAGTAACGTTACGGATGAAAATGGACAAAAAAACACCTTCTAAAGTTCGCAAAAAAAAAATTCTAAACAATGTTATATGCATCTCACGTCCATTCAGAAAGAACGTGTACAAGATTTTACACAGACACGGTGGGATAGATATAGAAACTGTGTTGAACGGTGGCTTAACCCAGTGGTTCCCAAAGTCGGGGTCGCGACCCAAAGGTGGGCCGCGAGATGATTTAAAAAAAAATAAATAAAAAATTTAGGCCACTGAACTTAGAAGCAGGCCAGGACAGTGTTTCTAGTTGTATTCAAAAATTCTATTATATTGTATTCTAAAATGTGACTATATGGTTTTATATTAACTTAATAAATAAACAAAAACGAAAAATCTACTTATTTCAACGAACATTTCAAACTAAATAACAGATTATGCACATAAAATGCTGAACACAACCGAAGCAACAATAGTATTTTAATGAGGCTATTATTATTATCATTATTATTTTGCAACAAGTTAGCCCTCTCATAAATAGCACATATAAATGAATAACTAACTTGAACTAACTTAATAGGATTGAAGTGATATTTGGCTTAAAAAATCTGTCGCCTGGCAAAAAAAAAAAGAAAAAAAAGCCTGACGATGTGCATTGGGCCGCGGCTCTCTGACGCCTTATTTTCTGGGTCCTGGCCTGAAAAGTTTGGGAACCCCTGGCTTAACCTACCAGTGCCCCGTTCCCCATACCTGGTTAAACTAAGTCGATCAAAAGTCCCATTAGCCAGCTTAAATTAACCCGATGATTGAAGTCAGGCTATCTTGGTTTCTCGAAGGCTGATTCGGTCTCGTTAATTCGAACCAGACTTCAGCAATCAGGATAATTACGCATGGCCGTTTTACCTGAAAAGGGGGATGTGTCGATCCCTGAAAACCATGATTTTCTAACAGGAAGATATCGCAGACAAGTTAAATGCATTAAATCCCTCATTACCCCAATCAATCAGATTATATTTATTTAAATGTGCCTGCTGGCAGTAGGCTTAATGGAATGAATAATCAAATGAGATCTTGGGACCATGTTGGAAACAAGTCGACAGACTTTCATATGTTATCCTTGTACCCCTTGTTTTTATACTTTTGTATGAATTGTATGTACTAAATAAAAATCAAATCAAGTCAATCTTGCTAGCGAAAATAATTATTTCAACTCTTTCAGAATAAGTAGACAATAACAAGCCCAAGATCAGGGGTTCCCAAAGTTTTCAAGCCGCGACCAGGGGTGCAGTCGTAATATGGGCGGAGGCCAAACGGTATCCTATTATTATGCAAAGTCTAGGCACTTATCACCTAGACTTTGCATAATAATAGGATGCGCGCACTTCGAAGCCCAAACGCCGTTTGACCGCGGTTGCCCAGCACTGCACCACTGGCCGCGACCCCCGAAATAACGGTGTCAGAGAGCAGCGAACCCCACTATTATAGGAGGTGGTTGAAACATTATCAAGTATTATCAACCATTATCTGAAATGAAAATAAATAAATAATAATCTAACCCTAACTAACCTTACTGTCATGCACTTGTCCTAATATACTAACCTACAGTGTAGCACTCAACACTTTGATGAACATTGTTACTCAGCTGTGCCCTTCCTGATGACTTGTCATACAGAACTTGTAAGTCGCTTTGGATAAAAGCGTCAGCTAAATGAATAAATGTAAATGTGAAAATGTAAACATGCAAACGTTCGGACGCACTAATAAGCAGGCTATTAACTCATTCAGGGCCAACAGCGCCCTCTGCTGATGCCCTTCTGGGCCAACGCTGTATCCAATGGAGAATAGGACTTATTGGCGAGTACTTAAAACAGCTATCATTTCCATCTATACTGCCCTGTCAAGGCTAACCGCAGTAACTCGAAGAAAAAAAAATTAAAATTTAGTTATGAGTGAAATTGAACTTGTCAATAAATGTTTTATCTTGTGACAAAGTTTCAGATGTTAATGTCGCTCAGTTTTGGAGATATGGGGTTTTAACACTTTCCGTGCCGGCCGTGTTTTCCTTTTTACCCCCTTGTGTCTAATCTGGCCGTCGCTTATCAATGATAAGTCAAGTTTGCAGTCAACATTGTCGAAAGTGTGTTTTTTTTAGTCGAATATAATAAAAAAATTATAATTTTTTTTCAAAAGAAAAGAGGCATAGAAGCGTGGCTAACGCTAATGGCACGCATACCAGAGGCTAACTGCCTACGAAAACAGGCACAGAGGCACTGAAAGAGGATTTCACCCATCTAATGAACACACTATACTAGACAAATATCAAGATGTATCCATCAGTGGACCAACTGCATGCTTTTGCAGAGGACAAGAAGCCTTCAGTCGACTCCTTCAGACATTAAAAAGGGGAACTATTTTACTATTTCTTTCACTATTTGGGCACTTTTACACAATCCCTGTGAGTCTATGGAACACCCCTGTAATTTTTTATTTTATTTTATTCATTGTTTTGTATTTCTAATGAAGTCCTCAAAAACAGCATTTTTCTACCTCAAGATCTTAAGCCGTTTTGAGCCTGGGCTCCAACCACAATGGTAACTGTGCTGAGTGTGTGAGTCTCAACATGCAGCTGAGTCTCTCTGACATCACAAATCAGCACATTTTCAGATGACTCAGTTCAGTGAGGGTGAATATTGTGAGGAGAATTGGAAGAATGCGCCAATATGAGAATTAGAGACATAGATCATATTAATATAAGTCCATATAGCTAGGAAACAATGCTAAACACTGAAAAAGGCCATTTATAAGATAGTTCCCCTTTAAGCACCCCCCACAGCCCAAATGGAAAGATACAAATATATATATTATACTTTTTTTTTAAGTCGACCAATAGTCGACTAACGGCAAATTTTGGCCAATCCTAGTCGACCATCCAAATCCTTAGTCGGGGACAGCCCTACTTGCCTGAGAAGTAAAATGTGGATTCCGGATTTTTCTTTTCTCATCCATTTTCATTGAGTCCATTCCAATGAGTGCATTACCATCCGGGAGACGATAGGGGGCGGTATATGAATTCAAATCGCTTATGAATTCAAATCGCTAATAAAAAAACAAACGGCATATCGCGTCGTTGGCAATGAACGGTCGGCATTAACAAACGACATATAGCGTTGTTGGCATTGAAAGACTGAAGCTGAAAAATCTGCCATGATGGCACGCCATGCCAATTTAAAGAGAAAACAAGAGCTTGAGAAACAACAAAGAGATTTGAAATATGAATTGGAAACCAGATAAGCAGCTATAAATACCTTACAAGAGGAGCTTGAGCACAAAACTGACATGGAAGCTGCAGATGCAAAAATAAAGACACTATCAAGTTGAGGAACAAGAGCATGGTCAAGACAAAGAGGCACGTTCAATTAAACACCATGACAATGGAAGAATGAAAGATAAACTGTATAGTCAACTTGATGAAGGAGAGGACAGTGATGAAGACGAGGAGAAGGACAGTGATGAAGGAGAGGAGGACAGTGATGAAGACGAGGAGGAGGACAGTGATAAAGAAGAGGAAGACGATGGAGTAGAAGAGGTGGACCAGTGGCCAAGCCATACTACTAAAACAAGATGTGCTGCCCCTGCTGGTCGAAGCTGGCCACTTCCTCTCAAACCCAAGCCCCTCAGTCTCGCACTGATCTAAATCAAGTACGCGGAAGCAGCATCCTGGCAAAGGTGATGAAAAGGCAGCAAAATAACTGAAATGCTAATAAAAGAACGTCATTCATTACTTCCTACCAGCCAGATACCCATGTTTAAAGGAGATCCACTACAATACCTGTCATTCATCAGAGTCTTTGAGCATTCAATTGAAGAGAAAACTGACAACTACAAAGACCGCCTTTTCTTTCTCGAACAGTTTACCGAAGGCCAGGCCAAAGAGCTTGTAAGAAGTTGTCGGTATACAAACCACAAGAAGGGTTACAACGAAGCCAAAATACTGCTTGAAGAAAACTTTGGAAATCAACTCCTAATCGCAGCGGCATGTATGGAGAAAGTTTCCGAGTGGAATACTATCAAGAGTGAGGACAAAGAGGCACTGCATGCTTATTCAATTGCTCTTCGTGGATGTCTAAACACAATGCAAGACATTGAATTTTTGGATGAGATGAGCACCCCATCTCAAATGAAGCTGGTGGTGATCCTAAAATTACCATATAAGCTCAGGGAGAGGTGGCGAGCTACTGCTTATGACTTTTATGAACGTAAAAGAAAAAGGGCAAAGTTTCCTGAACTTGTTGTTTTCATAGAGCGACAGGCTAGAATAGCAACAGATCCTCTTTTTGGGGACATACAAGACCATGCACCCAAAAAGGAACAAAGAGGAAGCAAACCGTTCAATGCAAAGTTCAATTCAGATTACAAGTGAAGTAGCTTTGCAACTATTACAGAACCGTGTGTATTCTGTGCGGGAGAACATGCAGACAAATCATGTAAAATGAACAAAAGACCTCACAAGGAAAAAATTTAATGCTTGATGTCCAAAGGAGTATGCTTTGGCTGTTTAAATAAGGGACATAGAAGCAAAGATTGTCCAAACAGATTGAATTGTGCTCCCAAAAACATCCAACCATTCTACACATATATAAAGGAAAAGATGAAGGACAAAATACTGGTGAAACAAGTACGACAATAAGCAGTGGAATGGTTTCTCTGGAAGCCCATGGTGTTACCGGGGCTGGTGATGGCCAAACACTTTCAATCATACCAGTACAAGTGAAAATGTCCAACTCAACTTAAGATCATCCAAACGTATGCTTTAGTGATGCATGATATATCGGCCGCCGATATAATATCGGCCGATATGGCCGTTTTTTTTACACATCGGTATCGGTCAGATATCCCGTTATAATAAATATATATATTTATTAATATTTTTTTTTTCTTTTTACATGTTTTGGCTTTAAATAGTTTCATAATATCAGTAATTTCTGAAAATAAGTTACCCTACTAAAGTCTGCAGAGGACAACACAAGCATTCTCAGCTGAAGCAGTTGACACTGTTCGAAGCAATTTCTATGAAAATTATTGTTTAAAGTCTGTTTCCACAGAAGAAGAGGCAGTGACGGAAATCACTGTGTCAGACATTGAAAAGGAGAAATACAGTGTGGCAGCTGTGGAGGAGAGTGCTGCAAATGAAATGCAAGAAGAAGAACCTGAAACGGCACCAGCAAAACCAACTATTAACTCTGCTACATGTACACCTGATGAAGACGAGGAGGAAATGATGAGAGAGAGGCATCAGATGATTCCACAGATGAAGAGTGTACTGGGGAACCAGATGATGTGCCCGACTGCAGCTCCTCAGAGAATGAAGCAGAGGAAGAGGAAGATGCACATAAGGAAGATGCACATAACAAAATCACTGCTGAACTTCCAATGTTTGAAACAAGAGCTCTCAGAAGCAGGACAACAGCAGTCGCAGCCAGTCCAAAAAGGCTAACCAAGCGGCACTGTCCTGAAGAGGAGAAAGATTGCACTGCAGCATAGAAGTGCATCTCCCAAAACGTAGCTCTACTCTGCGAAGACCTGCTGAGGATAAGAGTGTTGGAGAAGACGACATGAAATACACCATAGGAAAACAAAATAACCAAGTTTCCAAGAGAAGGAACTACAAGAGGAAACAGCGTAAAGAAACCTGGGAAAGAATGGCTGAGACTTCCTGACCGACTTACCGCAGACAGTCCTGATAAACCTGATGGAGAGTCACAACCAATGAACATTGAATAGAGCCATATGGAATCCGCGATCACGGAATCGCGGAATTGAGCAATAAAAATGGAATCCACTATAAAAAAATAAAATAAAAAATAATTTTTTTTTTTTTACGTTGTGGGACTTGTACAGCACTTTGTTCAACTTTGTCAGTGCTGTAAAGTTTAAACCTTTTAAAATCTTAGACAAACAAAACACTTTGCTTTCATGAAATATTGTAAGCCGTCATTTGAGGCTTTATAAAAGCAGCACAATGAACACAAATCTGTCAGTGCCGAGTCCGACCTCATCTTAAATAACAAACAGCATTGCTTGTTGTAGTTAACAAAGAGAGGCAGAGTTGATTTTGCAAAAATATATATAATCTTTTTTTTTTTTTTAAATAATCAAATTTTATTTTCATATTCGAATCCCATGCCCATCGAACGAAGCTTCGAAGCTTCAAAGTATTTAAGACAGCCCTATTAAATGGACTGTTATATCTTATTAAATTGTGGACATTTATTCATTCCCACTTATTAGACACTATTTCTGATGGTAAAATGAGCGTACAAAGCAAAATACAGAATTCTGAAATATTAAAACGAAAAAAAAACGGAATTTGGAAAAAAATAAATGGAATTTGGAAAAAAATTTAATGGATTTCATATGGCTCTACATTGAATAGACATTGGCTATATGCCTATCAGAGCTATGGCTCTGTTGTTAAAAAAAATAAAAAGGCATTATTTTTCTTTGGCTCGAATAGATTTAGTTTGTTTATATTTTTAGAACAGTACCCATAATAATGGAACCAGTTGTTGGACCAAAGCCTGACCAACAGCCTAATGCTTTGAAATACTTTGAATGTTATTGAAATACCTTGACTGTTATTTGAATCACTAACTAATTTGTTATTCCCATGCACAGGGATAACAAGTGGAAACCAGGACGCATTTGGTCACTGTGACGACCCAGTCAAGCTTATTTGTGTTTAGAACTATGATTTAAAATTGGTTATGTCGATAGCTTCTTTGATATATATATATATATTTTTGTAGGGATGCACCGAAAATTCGGCTACCGAAAATTATCGGCCGAAAATGGTTAAAAAGGCTCTTTCGGCTTTCGGCCGAACGGGTTTTAGCACCGAAAATATATGACCGAAAGTCAAATAACGTGTTGTTGTGATGACGTCATCAAAACGCGACTACATACATACCGGTAGCATGCGCAACATGTAACGTGAGCAGCTTGGCAGCTCTTCCTGCATTCTACAGCCTGTGATAACTAACTCCTCTTGGGAGTAGGGATGCCCCCCGAAACCCGGTTCTAAACTAAATTAGAAAAAACCGGAGTATTGATCAGCTCTGCCGTTAACGGTACTGCTATCAGTAGTCTAGGAGCGGATTAGCTACGGAGCTAACAGTGTACCATCCATCTGCGACGCAACGGTGGCAGCAACAGTGGACACTGAGTAATGTTAATGTTATGACGAGTTCATACTACACTACACGTATGAACTCGACATAACGTTAACGTTACTCCATTTAAATGAAGTGTTTAATAAGCAGCAATCTGTTGTTGAAAATGTAACGTTAACCGGAAAACCGGAAATGGAATGAGGACAGGAAGTCGTCATCAATCGTTGTAGTCTTAGTCTTAACAGTCTGGAATTAATGTATGCATTCACAAGTGCTGAATAAATGTTTTATGGGCCCATAATAGTGATTATTAATATTATTTAAGTTAAGTTTAGCCATAATCATGTCTTTTGCCATAATCAGGTAGCTAAAAAAAAACATATATATATATATTTATATTAATCATTTTCGGCCTTTCGGCATTCGGTTTTCGGCCAACTGTTTCCTATTTTCGGTATCAGTTTCGGCCAAGAATTTCCCATTCGGTGCATCCCTATATTTTTGTAATTGTGTTTTAATGCACAATTAAGGGGCCGGTATGTAGAAGCAGAAACCGACTTGGTGGATTTGTATTGTTAGAGTATTAGAATCTGTATTGTTTAGACTAGGTGTCGTTTTATATTTGAACTCTAGGGGGCTCACCACCTCTATAAGTAACCTAGCTGATCACTGTAATTCATGCACCTGTTATGGAGATACGTTTTCCTACCTGTTTCACTGTTTGGAACTGACAAAAAGAGCAATTGACAACTGTTCTGATTTAACCATTTTCACTATCATTATTTTTTGGACAATAAAACCCTGCAAACTGTACCAGCCGCAACTTGGACATTCTTCTATATTTACAACACAAACTTTGTTACTGAGTAGACTAGAGAACTAATTATGGGTGCATCGTGACGCCTGTCAATACATTCGGGGAGTGACAGTCGGCTACTACAGGCTGTATATGGAATATCAGCCATTCTGGTGCTAATGGAATACAACATGCAATGTATGGAATAGTAGTCATTCATTCGGGTGCTAAGGGCATGCAAAATGCAATGTATGGAATATTAGCCATTCTGGTGCTAATGTGGAATAGCAACCACCCTGATGCTAATGGAATGCAACATGCAATGTATGGAATATCAGCCATTCTAGGACTAGAGCTGCTGGTGTTTAGTCACAGAGAACATAATCCAACCATATCAGATAAGAGTCTCTGTGGCTAAGAAGGTGTGCTGAGAAAGGACTGTACTGATCAACATTGATTGATTGATTGAAAACTTTATTAACAGATTGCAGAATGGGTACAGTACAGTACAGCTCAATACATACAATTATTAAGGGGATGCAGACCAGAGAAAGACTTTAGTCTTGTTTACATCAGGGTCCCCCATTTTCAATTCATCATAACATATATGACATACACGACATACAGATTGACAGTACTGCTACATCTATACATTTATGACATACCAGATTTGCAAATACAGTACTTTTTGTGATACAAAAAGAGTCTAGAAAAGGGAGTATACATTTGACGTAGAAACTGTACATTGGAGGAGGTTGGGTAGGTGGGGGGGGGGGGCACTGTACATTGGAGGTGGTTGGGTGGGTAGGAGTGGGGGACACTGTACAACTGTACAAGCAAAACTGTACATTGGAATATTGACAACCATACTTGGTCTGGTCATTTACTGTACATTGGAGGGGGTTGGGTTAGGACATTTACAGGGGCCAGTTTAGAATTGCAGTCTCCCGTAGGTGTTCTTTGAGAGTGGTTTTGAAAGTGGGTAGTGATTCACATTCCTTTACAGCTTTGGGTAGGGTGTTCCACATTGATTGATTGAAAATTGTATTAACAGATTGCAGAATGGGTACAATACAGTACAGCTCAATACACACAATTGTTAAGGGTATGCAGACCAGAGAAAGACTTTAGTCTTGTTTATCATCATTCACTAGTCAGTAGTAAACAGGGTCTGGACTCTGAATAATAGCACATGTGCAATAATGCTGTATGCTGTATTACTATATGACTTACTATCATAGTGTCTTTATACCTGTATCACTGTATAATAAATAATACAACTCGGTGTACGTGCATCTGATTAGCAATATTACTCAGTAGCACTCATTTAGGCCTAGTGTTCCCTGCAGTTACAAGCGAACACTGTTAGATTTAGATTAAAATGTATTCTCACCACACAGCACAAGTACAGTACAACGAAAAGACGTTTGGCATCCAACCAGAGTGCAAATGTAACAGTAAAGTGCAATAATAATTTACAATGTACAGGTGATTAAACTGAATATAAAATATATAATAATATTTTATATCCAGTTTAATCACCTGTACATTGTATATTATTATTGCACTTTATTGTACTTGTGCTGCCTGTGTGGTGAGAATACATTTTAATCTAAATCTAACGGTGTTCGCTTGTAACTGCAGGGATGATGGTAACACTAAAACTGGCAACTTAGCTTCTGTCACTGCTAAGATAGTAACGTTTCGGTAAGAATATATAACATTAACGTTAAATGATAAGACATTTTAAAATGGTCAGTTTGTCCGTTTAACGAGATCAGTGGTTGTAAAGGGAGAAATGACCTTACAAAAGATTGTACAAACCTGTTCTGATTTCAGGCTTCAGAGCATCCAGCAGTTGACGCTGACGGTCGATCTCTCCTTCATATTCTTCTATGGTTCTATCAAACACTCCGAATATCTCTTCAACAGCTGCAGTCAGTCGCTCGTTGACTAACGATCTCAATATTTGTTTTCTATACATTTTAAATGAGTCAAAGATGCATAACGTTTTTAGCTAGCTTAGCCAAATATACTCCATGGGCTAACCAAGTCACGTGAGACGGTGAGAGAGTAGTTCTTCTTCCTGTTGTTTTTAAAACCAGATTGACATCCAAAATATTACACTACCGCCCCCTGCTGGTTTAAAATAAACTATGTTCTGATTGATTGATTGATTGATTGATTGATTGAAAAGTTTATTAACAGATTGCAGAATGGGTACAGTACAGTACAGCTCAATACATACAATTGTTAAGAGGATGCAGACCTGAGAAAGACTTTAGTCTTGTTTCCATCAGGGTCGCGTGTAGCTTTATGCCAAGCAAGCAGTGCAAAAACTTACCGTAGTGGCATGCAGTAATGAGCCTTTCATTTTCCGCCGCCCAGCGCCCAGGTCGCGCGGAAATAGGCTGTCTATTGCCATTCTCTTTGACAAACTCTAACCTTAACCAGCTCCTTAACAACGCCTAAACTTAACCGTTCTAACCTTAACCAACTCCGAAACAATGCCTAACCTTAACCTTAACCTTAACCATGCCTAACCTTAACCATAGAAATTATATTGCCATTCTCTTTGACAAACTCTAACCTTAACCAGCTCCTTAACAGCGCCTAAACTTAACCGTTCTAACCTTAACCAACTCCGAAACAATGCCTAACCTTAACCTTAACCTTAACCATGCCTAACCTTAACCGGCGAAAGAATACACGTTAAAAAAAAATCACGTTAAAAAATATTTTCGATGGGATTCAAACTCGCCAGCAAACAAGCCATAGGATCCACAGCCATGTGTCCTTGCCAATTGAGCTATTGCTAGATACTGAATAAGGGGCGGTGACTTATATATATTGAGCTCCGCTCGTGTCGGGATCTCATGCGCATGCGCGGGCACCTCGCGCGAGCACGCCGGCGCACGCACGCACCTGAGCGAGCACGCCGCCGCCGGTGCACGCACGGTAGCATTTGTCTGAAAAGAAGGGCGCTTTACCGCACTAGCGTGCGGTGACGAATGCGGAAGCATTTTTGCACTGCTTGCTTGGCATTAACGTACAGGCATCAGGGTCCTCCATTTTCAATTCATCATATATGACACACACAACATACAGATAGACAGTACTGCTACATCTATACATTTATGACATACCAGATTTTCAAATACAGTACTGTTTGTGATACTAAAAAAAATCCAGAAAAAGAGTGTAGACATAGAAACTGTGCATTGGGGGAGGTTGGGTAGGTGGGGTGGGGCTGTACATTGGAGGTGGGGGGGGGGGGGTTGGGTAGGGGGGGGGATACTGTACATTGGAATACTGACCTACATTTGACATAGAAACTGTACATTCTTCAATCTACTTCAGAAGCCAGTAATGGTGTTAATTCATTCGAAAAAAGCTTATTGTGGAATGTTAATGCCAGGAGTGTAATTTATTCAGCTTCAGGTGTATAATTTGATTTGTTATAACTGTTATAGTGCACCCTCTCTGAGCAGTCAACTCTCACAGTATGTTTATAATTTCATCTCTGTGCATCAGTTTTGGAGTTGTTGGAAGTTGTATTTCTTGACTTTTGAACAGTAGGAGTTAGATAATTAATTTGTGTACTGTACTGTGTAGGGACTGTCCTGCTCCACTAGGGGCAGGCTTTTCTCATTCACTAGGCTGGGGGCGGGGCTGGCTTTTCTAATTCACAGGAGCGATCTTTTCTACCACAGTGCACAAAACTCTACGTTGGCTTTGAGAGTTGTTTGATTGATTGAATTGATTGAAAACTTTATTAACAGATTGCAGAATGGGTACAGTACAGTACATAGATGTAGCAGTACTGTCTATCTGTATGTCATGTATGTCATATATGCAGGGGCGTAGCTGTAGATTCTGGGCCCCATGAAAGAATGTATTAGTGGGCCCCCAAAGAATGCGAGCGCGCGTTCCCGCATGCAAATTTTTTTTTGGCCATTTATTTATTGATGAAAACGCATAATATGGTTTTTACCTATACATTCGGATCAGCAGTTCAGCACCTGCACTGTTGGTGGGTGAGCCTAGTAAAGGATGTCGCATTGTGTTCATCTTCAATGAATGGACCAATGCAATAGTCTACCAAAGAACCTTGAGTCGCACTAGGCTGGGAACAACCCTGGGTCAAGTGATAGTAAACTGGACTGGACGAACAACATCGAGGCCCTACAGGAAGGGACAGAGCAGACTGTTCTTCCTGAGAAGGCTCAGGTCTTTTAATGTCTGCAGCAAACTGCTGCAGATGTTCTACCAGTCTGTGGTTGCTGGTGCCCTCTTCTTCGCTGTGGTATGCTGGGGGGGCAACACCAACACACACAAAATAAACAAACTGGTCAAAAAAGCAAGCTCTGTGGTGGGAGCGGACCTGGACAGTTTGAATCACATTTTTTTACCTTAAACAGATCTTTTTCAAGTTCCAAGTTTTAATACTCTTATCAACATGCGAGTCAACAAATGTTTGCTTTATGCAGCCATTTAACACAAAAGGATGACCCTCATGCATTGCAAATTTGCATCAAATTCAAAACAGAGTGATGCACAAAATAACTTAAAAGAAAATAATAATTTAAAACAATGAATAAAGTGTGCATGAAATAGGGGAAAGAAAACGCTACATCACTGTCCTGCTACATCACTGTGATGTACTGTCCTGCTACATCACTGTGATGTACTGTCCTGCTACATCACTGTGATGCACTGTCCTGCTACATCACTGTGATGCTACATCACTGTCCTGCTACATCACTGTGATGTACTGTCCTGCTACATCACTGTGATCCACTGTCCTGCTACTGTTGCATCACTGTCCTGCACAGTACTTTTGAAGGAGCTAGGCATGCTGCTCCCTACTCCTTCTGGTCCTTGTGCTGAGCTAGGCTAGCATGCGCCCGGACCTCTCTCTCTGGGGCTACTTTTTTACATTTATATAACCTTTATTTACCCAGGCAAGCAAGTAAGAACAAATTATGATTTTATTTATTGTCAAAAGTATGCATAATGTTGTGTTAATTCCACGACAAGAGATATGTAATGTTAATTACCTGAAATTATTCAGTCTTTTGGGGGAAACCCTGCATATATCGATATCGGTTGATATCGGTATCGGAAATTAAGAGTTGGACAATATCGGTATCGGTAAAAAAGCCAATATCGAACATCCCTAATAAAAACATTATGTCCCATGGCCATGATGCTTCAGTGAAAAGAGACGATCAGAAACAGGTTCATGCTAAAATTGTATATACAAAATAAAAAGTGCTTACCAGTGATGTGATGTATGACAGTAGTTTACTATAATTACTGATATTGTTTATTTATTTATTTTGCTAAATAAGTTGATCCATGTACACTTGTGAATAAGGGAATCATAAATCTTCACGCAAGCTAGCCTAGCTTAGCACAAATGAATGGAAGCGGATATGGACCATACTACATACTGTGTTGAAACATCTAGAGTGCAAAAACACATGTCAGAATCAGAATGCTGTTTATTGACTACAGTAGTGCTTTTAATACAATCATACCATCTAATCTGGTGTCTAAACTGACAGATCTTGGCCTCTGCAATTCCATCTGCAGGTGGCTATATGACTTTCTGACCGGCCGACTCTAGACAGTAAGAGTTGGAAACAGCTTCTCATCTACCACAGTTCTGAATACAGGTGCTCCACAAGGTTGTTGTCTCAGTCCCTTACTTTACAGTCTGTACACATATGACATCATACCAACAGCATTGTGAAATTTCTAATTTGCAGACGATACCACAGTAATTGGGCTTATCGCAAACAATGATGAGGTTGCATATAGGGATGAGGTGAAGGACCTGTTCATATGGTGTCACAACAACAACCTGTCCCTAAATGTTGAGAAAACAAAGGAGCTCATCATTGATTTTAGGAAAAATAAAACTATTCAGTCAGCCGTTTACATAAATAACACTCCCGTTGCAATTGTAAATAGCTACAAGTTCTTGGGCATCCAGATCTGAGACTCTCTCTCCTGGTCACTGAACATCAGTTGTGTCTAGGGCTGTACCGAATGTCATTTTTTAACATTCGAAGCTTCGATTGAAGTATTCGAACGAAGCTTCGAATGTCTATAAAAAAAAAAGTACAAAATTTTTTTACTGAATCCTCAATTTGAATAAAGTGATTAATCTGATTAAATTAGTATTTTTCTTTTATTAAATCAACTTTCTTTAATGAATATAACTCATCAGTTTCGTCAACATAAATAATCCAATAAGGGCACGGTTGGTATGAAAGTGATGGTGACGTATTTTTTTTTGTATTTTATTTTTTTATTATTTTTTAAACATAACATAAAATTAGACATACAAGCATTAACAGTAAACATCCAATGAAATCACCATTTAAATAAGATTCGTTTGATCTGGTCTCACAGTGGCTAAAAAGCTGATAGCATCACGATGGTTTCAACCGGAAAAAATGTGTCGTAAGGTATGGGTTCTTACATATCTCGATGTGATCTATCTAGAAATATCTACAGCAAGAATTTTAGGTGTCAGTGAAGCCAAAATTGCAATCTGGTTAGAAGTGGTGGAGAGAATAAAAGCTATCATATGAATGGTAGTGCCTGGTTAGGAACGAATGATAATGGATGGATTATCCAAGTGGGGGTCCGGGGGAGGGGTGGGCGAGCGAGAGCATATGTATGTTGTAGGGTATTAGATGTGTATTAGGTGTATATCTCGTATACTACATTTATTTAAATGGTGATTTCATTGGATGTTTACTGTTAATGCTTGTATGTCTAATTTTATGTTATGTTTAAAAAATAATAAAAAAAATAAGTGATGGTGACGTCTTATAGTATAATATTATAATATTAGTGTAGCCTAATCTTTAACTGCAACTGTGAAGAAAACCCCCATTGGTTTAAACAGGTTGAATAGACACACACAAAAAAAGGTTAAATTTTTTATTTAAATAAAAAAATATATAATAAATAAAAAATTTGAATGTTGATTTAGAATTCGAATGTCAACATTATGATCGAAGCTTCGAAGCATTCGGTACAGCCCTAGTTGTGTCATTAAAAAGGCACAACAGAGACTGTATTTTCTGAGGTGTCTCAAGAAGCATGGTATGTCAACAAAAACCCTCATCAATTTCTACCGGTCCACAATAGAAAGCCTCTTAACAGGATGCATACTGGTATGGTTTGGCAACACCACCGCTCAGGATCATAAACACCTGACGAGGATAGTGAGAACAGCATCTAAAATCATAGGATCACCATTACCACAGTTACAGGTCATCTACACACCACCCGCTGCAGGAAGAAAGCACTCTGTATTATGAAGGACACCAGTCACCCAGCACACTGCCTTTTCTCTTATCTCCCCTCATGGAAGCATCTACAGAGCATCAGAGCTCGTACCTCCCACCTCAGCCAAACTCTGAAGCAGAGATTGCAGCAGGACCGAGCTTTGTGAAGTAGAGACTGAGCTCCTCCTGGGGAACTGTGTCAGAGCCAGGGATGTGGCTGATGCCGTCCTTCTCCAGACTGAAGAGGACGATGGAAGAGGGGCTGAACACCCTGCATTCTCTCAAGAAATCCACCGATGTCTGGATTCATGTACTCAGAAAGCTTCTCCTCTGCTAGTTTATAGGCTTCTTGCACGGCGGTGGCAAGAGTCTCCTTTGTGTTTTTGTATGGAAGCCACGACTGATCGAATAGATGAGCACAAGACTCTGGCGTCATCTCTTTATTCTCTGCTAAATGTACCTGAAGATCCTCCAGAAGGTCAAAGAGCTTCATGGTCACTGACGTTGAAGGTCCCAGAGCTAGGATAGGGTAATGGGGACTCGACTCGACACAGGCTCTTCTTTGGTGACTTGGACTCAGACTCGAACACTGGGGACTTGAGACTCCACTCGAGATTTAGTGACTCGACTACAACACTGGCTAGAAAACATGTCATTCTGCCACATTTCCTGAACATTCTGCAGTTTGAAAACACACTGTTCCACCACAGGTCAGCAAACCCAGGAGGATTCAGGATTAACACTGAAGGTATCCAACAGAGTTTTCTTGTACATGGCTTACTTTTGTTTATATTAATATTTCCACCCAAATATAGTTTTTATTGTTGTTCTATAGTCTACAAGCTGATACATTCAACAACCAGGATACAGGTCCTTTAACAAAACAGGAATCTCAATATAATCACATGTGTCTTCATATATATTCAGACCACTAAGTGTGTCTGACTCTTAACCACCAAACCTGCACGGACTACATGACGTATATCATGTCAGACCCTGGTACAGACCCTCACCTGCACCTTGCATATACTGTTTACTTTTAGTCATAGTATATATTTCAGATTACATTTTCTATTTATCATAATGTATATTATCTTATTATCTACACTTCCTGCTTCAGCAACGCAAGCTGCTTTCACTGTCGCTCCGCTCCGCTGCTTTTGCCTATCGCTATTATAATGATTTATTACAGCCCTTTCAACTTTAATTACTCTGTATGTTAACTCCCAGTTCCTATGGTACTTCTCCAGAACTGTGAATCTTCTTATCTATTCAGATTTTTTACCACAGTCGAAAGAACCAGTAGCAAGATTCTCCGTGGGAGGAATAGCGAGCCGTCTTATCAGCTACACACAAAGGACTATGTCGGAAGGCAAGGATATTTATGAAAGACGAGGAAGGCTTTCCTTGTTATTTTGAGTTTTAACGAGACGGAAGACGACAGTGGTTTTGGTCGTGTGAGTAATAGCACAGCTCCAGGGCAACGGAACTGCCCTGTGTAGGGGAGAGATATTTCATAAAGACCCCGGTTGTGAAGTAGGTGACCCACCATCACCACCACCACCATCACCACCACCACCACCACCATCATCACCACCATCATCATCATCATCACCACCAGCTAAGTACCTAGCTTAGCTTCAGCTTAGCCTAACCTGAAAAGACAGGAAATAAGGGAAGATGCCGGGACTCGGCTCTCCCACAGAATGTACTAATTGCTTGGAGATGAGTAAGAGGATTGTAGAGCTGGAGGCTCGGGTTTCTACCCTGTACCAAATACAGCAGGATGAGCAACTCATTGACTCTATTTATGAAGCTACTACAAATATAGCCAACAATACCATGATTGAGAACTGGCCTATGCTAGTAGCTACAGAACAGCACCACCCAAAAGACGGTCCTTGGCACAACCAAGGAGCTAGACCAAAGCAGTGGATCACCGTCAAGGATAAAAGGAGAAATAAACGATCCAGGACCTCACCCCCGGTACCGCCAGGAAATAGTTTCAACCTACTCTCGGAAACACGCATATCAACACCCAAAGCAAAGAGACATAGAAGCGTGGCTAACAACGCTAACGAAGCAAACAGCGAGCATAAAGGAGCTCACGCTAACGACGCTAATAGCAAGAATACCGGAGCTCACGCTAACACTAGCGAAGCAAACAGCTGGCATGCCGGAGCTCACGCTAATGCTAGCGAAGCACACGCTAACGACGAGACGACGAGGAAAACAGAGCCACTAGTGACACGGCTAGCAAACACGACCCAGACCGAGCGAACGGCTAACAGCGAAGAGACTATCATGCGCCGAGGAGAACGTCGCGGTAGCCAACGCCGAAGGTACGGGACCAGCGTTAACATGCCGGCTATTGAGAAGGCTAACGAGGCTTCACCAAGGCCACAGGACTGTGGAAAGAACCGGCAGACTAGGCCTAGCCCAAAAACAAACGGCCCCAAAACTGTTGGAAAGAAAAATGCTAACCTCACACAGAAAATAGACTGCATACTGATTGGAGATTCCACAACAAGGTATGTGGAGATGGCAAACACAGAAAATATCTGTCTAGACAATACATCTGTGAAAGAGCTGGCCGAAATACTTCCAACACTAATCAGACCGGGAATAACAGAAATTGTCATTCACTCTGGATCGTTTGACATCCTGCGAAAGAAGACTGGCACAGAGACTTTGAAAGACGATTTCACACGTTTAATGAACACACTAGACAAACATCAGTCTGTGTACACAGACACTGATGTGTCCATCAGTGGACCAATTGCATGCTTTCGCAGAGGACAAGAAGCATTCAGTCGACTCCTAAATTTTTATTCATGGTTAGGGGCTGCATGTCTTGTACACGGCCTGAAATTCATTGACAACTTCAATGTTTTCTGGAATAACCCAGAACGTTTTCAAAGAAATGGCTTCTTCCCAAATCGCTTAGGTTCAAAGCTCCTATCAGCAAACATGCGTCATGCCTTGATGGCCTCCAAGAATATTAAGCTCATACCAGCACGAGAGATAGTCATGAAGGACACAATCTCACCACGAAGTGCAGCAGCACAAGGCGTCCCCCCCACCCCCCCCCCCCATATCACACAAGGCCATCTCGTCTGATCAAATGTCCCCGAAAGCACAGTGCAGTCAGTACGGTGCAGTATAGCACAATTGCCATGCCATCTCTCAAAACATACAAGTAATCATAACCAGCCAATGGCATGGTGAAAAATATACGCCATCAATGCGTTTACCTGCTATTAACCTCAGGGCCATCACGGTCAAGCCAAAGCAGACCTCCTCTAAAGAAGTCCAACAAATAAAATTAGCTTTCCTAAATGTCAGATCACTGAATAATAAAACATTCTTAGTAAATGATCTGATTAAAGAAAATAACTTAGATTGCATCTGCCTAGTAGAGACATGGCTAAATAATGACACAGCTACATCAATAATGATAGAAGCTTGTCCACCAGACTATAACTTTTTTCAAATACCCAGAAAAAATAAAAGGGGCGGAGGAGTTGCAGCAATCTTCTCCTCAAAACTCTTGTTTAGAATCACAGAACTAGGCGAGTTCATGTCAATGGAATATCTTGCCATTGAACTAAAAACAGAATCAACTATTATTGTCACAATATACCGCCCGCCTAGACACTCACCAATATTTATACAGGAGCTCTCTGAACTGATCTCACTATGTGTTACCGGATATGATAAGGTGATCCTAAATGGAGACTTGAACATCCATTTTAATAAGAAAACAGACTCCAAAACTATAGAACAAAAAAATCTACTGGATAGCTTTGACCTAATACAGCATATAACAAATGCAACTCACCGGCTTGGGAATACACTAGACTTAGTTATAACAACAACTGGGCTAAGCATAACAAATATCTCAATAACTGAATTACCTCTCTCCGACCATCACTGTATATTTTTTGATACTCAAATAACCCTTACTAAAACAAAAAAAGAAATCATAGTTAAAAAGAGGCTCCTAAACGACAAAGCTGAATCAAAGTTCATTGATCTTATCAGACTACATGAACCACACAATCATGACAGCTCTCTAAATGAAATGGTAGAAAATCTCAATGATGCAATGTCATCTATATTAAATTCTGTCGCCCCATTAAAAACGAAAAAGAAGAAAACTAGAGCCTCGCCCTGGTTAAACTATAATACGGTCAACGAAGAAAAAAGGAAATGTCGTGCAGCGGAGCGAAAATGGAGAAAAACAAAAACCACCATATGCTGTGATATATACAAAGATGCTTTAACTGCTTATAATAAAACCATCCGCTTAGCAAGGAAAGATTACTTCTCTAAAATCATTACAGAAAATGCTGGAAACTCCAGAATCCTCTTTTCCACTATTAATGTACTACTCAACACTGCCCCTACACCTCCTCAGTCATCAACGGTTAAGTGTGAAGAACTTGCACTATTCTTTAACAACAAAATAACCTTGATCAGGGCCAGCATTACTCATGATGGAAATAAAGCTGATTGCGGCAAACCGTGCAATGTAACCATGAGAAGTTCCACATGCATCACATTAGATGTACTCTGCAAAACTGTCTCAGAATGTAACTCCTCCACCTCAGACATTGACCCTATACCTACAGCTTTCTTCAAACGGGTATTTAATAGTGTTTCAAGCCCTGTGCTAGATATCATAAACACTTCCCTTAGGACTGGTATTTTCCCGGATGCCTTTAAAACAGCAGTTGTAAAGCCATTACTAAAAAAACCTAACTTGGATAGTAATGAAATGGCAAATTATCGTCCAATATCCAACCTACCATTCATTAGTAAAGTACTTGAAAAGATAGTTTCAGTTCAAATAAATTCCTTTCTTGAAGAAAACAACATCTTAGAAGAATTTCAGTCAGGATTCAGAAAATATCATAGCACTGAAACTGCCCTCACCAAAATAATCAGTGACCTCAGACTAAACTCTGACGAGAATAAGATCTCCATCCTGCTTCAGCAAAGCAAGCTGCTTTTACTGTCGCTCCGCTCCGCTGCTTTTGCCTATCGCTATTATAATGATTTATTACAGCCCTTTCAACTTTAATTACTCTGTACGTTAACTCCCAATTCCTATGGTACTTCTCCAGAACTGTGAATCTTCTTATCTATTCAGATTTTTTACCACAGTCGAAAGGACGAGTAGCAAGATTCTCCGTGGGAGGAATAGCGAGCCGTCTTATCAGCTACACACAAAGGACTATGTCGGAAGGCAAGGATATTTATGAAAGACGAGGAAGGTTTTCCTTGTTATTTTGAGTTTTAACGAGACGGAAGATGACAGTGTGAGTAATAGCACAGCTCCAGGGCAACGGAACTGCCCAGTGTAGGGGAGAGAAACGGACATATCCGGGGCGACGGAAGCTGCCCCGTTTAGGAGAGAGCGACGGACAGCTCTCTTGTATGATATTTCATAAAGACCCCGGTTGTGAAGTGAGTGACCCACCACCACCACCATCACCACCACCATCGCCACCATCACCACCACCACCACCACCATCACCACCACCACCACCATCATCATCATCATCACCACCACCACCACCAGCTAAGTACCTAGCTTAGCTTCAGCTTAGCCTAACCTGAAAAGAAATAAAGGAAGATGCCGGGACTCGGCTCTCCCACAGAATGTACTAATTGCTTGGAGATGAGAAAGAGGATTGTAGAGCTGGAGGCTCGGGTTTCTACCCTGTACCAAATACAGCAGGATGAGCAACTCATTGACTCTATTTATGAAGCTACTACAAATATAGCCAACAATACCATGATTGAGAACTGGCCTATGCTAGTAACTACAGAACAGCACCACCCAAAAGACGGTCCTTGGCACAACCAAGGAGCTAGACCAAAGCAGTGGATCACCGTCAAGGATAAAAGGAGAAATAAACGATCCAGGACCTCACCCCCGGTACCGCCAGGAAATAGTTTCAACCTACTCTCGGAAACACGCATATCAACACCCAAGGCAAAGAGACATAGAAGCGTAGCTAACAACGCTAACGAAGAAAACAGCGAGCGTAACGGAGCTCACGCTAACGACGCTAATAGCAAGAATACCGGAGCTCACGCTAACACTAGCGAAGCAAACAGCTGGCATGCCGGAGCTCACGCTAATGCTAGCGAAGCACACGCTAACGACGAGACGACGAGGAAAACAGAGCCACTAGCGACACGGCTGGCAAACACGACCCAGACCGAGCGAACGGCTAACAGCGAAGAGACTATCATGCGCCGAGAACGTCGCGGTAGCCAACGCCGAAGGTACGGGACCAGCGTTAACATGCCGGCTACTGAGAAGGCTAACGAGGCTTCACCAAGGCCACAGGACTGTGGAAAGAACCGGCAGACTAGGCCTAGCCCAAAAACAAACGGCCCCAAAACTGTTGGAAAGAAAAATGCTAACCTCACACAGAAAATAGACTGCATACTGATTGGAGATTCCATAACAAGGTATGTGGAGATGGCAAACACAGAAAATATCTGTCTAGACAATACAACTGTGAAAGAGCTAGCCGAAAAACTTCCAACACTAATCAGACCAGGAATAACAAAAATTGTCATTCACTCTGGATCGTTTGACATCCTGCGAAAGAAGACTGGCACAGAGACTTTGAAAGACGATTTCACACGTTTAATGAACACACTAGACAAACATCAGTCTGTGTACACAAACACTGATGTGTCCATCAGTGGACCAATTGCATGCTTTCGCAGAGGACAGGAAGCATTCAGTCGACTCCTAAATTTTAATTCATGGTTAGGGGCTGCATGTCTCGTACACGGCCTGAAATTCATTGACAACTTCAATGTTTTCTGGAATAACCCAGAACGTTTTCAAAGAAATGGCTTCTTCCCAAATCGCTTAGGTTCAAAGCTCCTATCAGCAAACATGCGTCATGCCTTGATGGCCTCCAAGAATATTAAGCTCATACCAGCACGAGAGATAGTCATGAAGGACACAATCTCACCACGAAGTACAGCACAAGACGTCCCCCCCCCCCCCCCCCCCCCCCCCATATCACACAAGGCCATCTCGTCTGATCAAATGTCCCCGAAAGCACAGTGCAGTCAGTACGGTACAGTATAGCACAATTACCATGCCATCTCTCAAAACATACAAGTAATCATAACTAGCCAATGGCATGGTGAAAAATATACGCCACCAATGCGTTTACCTGCTATTAACCTCAGGGCCATCACGGTCAAACCAAAGCAGACCTCCTCTAAAGAAGTCCAACAAATAAAATTAGCTTTCCTAAATGTCAGATCACTGAATAATAAAACATTCTTAGTAAATGATCTGATTAAAGAAAATAACTTGGATTGCATCTGCCTAGTAGAGACATGGCTAAATAATGACACAGCTACATCAATAATGATAGAAGCTTGTCCACCAGACTATAACTTTTTTCAAATACCCAGAAAAAATAAAAGGGGCGGAGGAGTTGCAGCAATCTTCTCCTCAAAACTCTTGTTTAGAATCACAGAACTAGGCGAGTTCATGTCAATGGAATATCTTGCCATTGAACTAAAAACAGAATCAACTATTATTGTCACAATATACCGCCCGCCTAGACACTCACCAATATTTATACAGGAGCTCTCTGAACTGATCTCACTATGTGTTACCGGATATGATAAGGTGATCCTAAATGGAGACCTGAACATCCATTTGAATAAGAAAACAGACTCCAAAACTATGGAACTAAAAAATCTACTGGATAGCTTTGACCTAATACAGCATATAACAAATGCAACTCACCGGCTTGGGAATACACTAGACTTAGTTATAACAACAACTGGGCTAAGCATAACAAATATCTCAATAACTGAATTACCTCTCTCCGACCATCACTGTATATTTTTTGATACTCAAATAACCCTTACTAAAACAAAAAAAGAAATCATAGTTAAAAAGAGGCTCCTAAACGACAAAGCTGAATCAAAGTTCATTGATCTTATCAGACTACATGAACCACACAATCATGACAGCTCTCTAAATGAAATGGTAGAAAATCTCAATGATGCAATGTCATCTATATTAAATTCTGTCGCCCCATTAAAAACGAAAAAGAAGAAAACTAGAGCCTCGCCCTGGTTAAACTATAATACGGTCAACAAAGAAAAAAGGAAATGTCGTGCAGCGGAGCGAAAATGGAGAAAAACTAAAACCACCATATGCTGTGATATATACAAAGATGCTTTAACTGCTTATAATAAAACCATCCGCTTAGCAAGGAAAGATTACTTCTCTAAAATCATTACAGAAAATGCTGGAAACTCCAGAATCCTCTTTTCCACTATTAATGTACTACTCAACACTGCCCCTACACCTCCTCAGTCATCAACGGTTAAGTGTGAAGAACTTGCACTATTCTTTAACAACAAAATAACCTTGATCAGGGCCAGCATTACTCATGATGGAAATAAAGTTGATTGCGGCAAACCGTGCAATGTAACCATGAGAAGTTTCACATGCATCACATTAGATGTACTCTGCAAAACTGTCTCAGAATGTAACTCCTCCACCTCAGACATTGACCCTATACCTACAGCTTTCTTCAAACGGGTATTTAATAGTGTTTCAAGCCCTGTGCTAGATATCATAAACACTTCCCTTAGGACTGGTATTTTCCCGGATGCCTTTAAAACAGCAGTTGTAAAGCCATTACTAAAAAAACCTAACTTGGATAGTAATGAAATGGCAAATTATCGTCCAATATCCAACCTACCATTCATTAGTAAAGTACTTGAAAAGATAGTTTCAGTTCAAATAAATTCCTTTCTTGAAGAAAACAACATCTTAGAAGAATTTCAGTCAGGATTCAGAAAATATCATAGCACTGAAACTGCCCTCACCAAAATAATCAGTGACCTCAGACTAAACTCTGACGAGAATAAGATCTCCATCCTTATCCTGTTAGATCTCAGTGCAGCATTTGATACAATCGATCACGATATTCTAATCGATCGTCTTGAAAACCATGTCGGTTTCTCAGACCATGTGCTGGGCTGGTTTAAAACATACATCAGAGGGAGGAAATTCTATGTTAAACTAGGAGATCACATGTCTGATATATACGACAACAACTATGGAGTTGCACAAGGGAGTTGCTTAGGTCCTTTACTCTTCTCCCTTTACATGTTACCGCTGGGTGATATCATCAGAGAACATAATGTAGATTTCCATAGCTATGCGGATGATACACAACTGTACATATCTGCTGAACCAAATGATACAGCGATTAGCTCCATTACAGACTGCTTACTGGCAATAAATAAATGGATGAGTAAGAACTTCCTGAAACTAAACGAGAACAAAACTGAAATTCTAATTATCGGCTCCAAAACTAAAAAAGAAACATTAATAAAGAACCTGGGGGGACTAACCCCTTGGATCAAATCTGAGGTCACTAGTCTTGGGGTTATCATAGATTCAGAACTGAACTTCAATTCTCATATTAGCAAAGTGACGAAAACATCGTTCTTCCATCTCAGAAATATAGCAAAAGTACGACCATTTATTAATCAGAACGATGCTGAGAAGCTAATTCATGCATTCATATCTAGCCGGTTAGACTACTGTAATGCACTTTTCACAGGTCTCCCTAAGAAAACCACAGAGAGGCTTCAGCTAATCCAAAACTCTGCAGCCCGACTGCTAACTAGAACCAAAAGGAGAGAGCACATTAGTCCAGTCCTAGCCGCTTTACACTGGCTTCCTGTAACATTTAGAATTGACTTTAAGGTCCTTCTCCTTACATACAAAGCTCTAAATGGACAGGGACCTAGCTACATCGCCAACACTCTAATAAATTACACACCAGCAAGAACACTGCGATCATCAGCTGCTGGACTACTAGAGGCTCCCAGAAGCAGTCAAAAGAGGATCGGTAATGCAGCCTTTATCAACTATGCCCCAAAACTATGGAACAAACTACCCCAAAACATCAGGGAAGCCAACTCGCTAGACATCTTTAAAAGACAGCTTAAAACCTATCTCTTTGCTCAGGCATTTCACTGATAGATATCTGCTACCACCTAGTGGCAAGAGGAAACATCAGGGATATCCTGACACAACTTGTATTTATTCTTACCCTGCCTACTCTTTTACACTGCCTATCAAATTCATGTGTCGGTTATTGCACTTTTTACTTCTTACTGATGACTATTTTTAAACTGAATCATTTTAAACTATTCTTATTATTTGCTAGATCCAAATGTGAAACACTGATTATTTATGACTATTTTTAAACTGAATCATTTTATTCTTATTATTTGCTAGATCCAAATGTGAAACACTGTGATTATTTGTTCATGAATTACAGGAGTATTACTGAATAGAGAGCCTATTAGGATGCTAGATCCTAATGTGAAACACTGTGATTTGCCATATCTTGCTATGCTCGCTCATGCCTGTATTTTTTATGTCCGTTCTATTTTATAATTTTTTGACTATTTTTAAACTGAATAATTTTAAACTATTTTTACTATTTGTGTTACTGAAAACTGTAAGCGGAGAGCCTATTGGGATGCTAGATCCTAATGTGAAACACTGTGATTCTACCTGTCTATCTTTTTATGCTCGCTTATGCCTGTATTTTTTGCTGTTGTGAAGCACTTTGAACTGCAACCTCTGTATGAAAAGTGCTATACAAATAAAGTTATTATTATTATTATTATTATCCTGTTAGATCTCAGTGCAGCATTTGATACAATCGATCACGATATTCTAATCGATCGTCTTGAAAACCATGTCGGTTTCTCAGAACATGTGCTGGGCTGGTTTAAAACATACATCAGAGGGAGGAAATTCTATGTTAAACTAGGAGATCACATGTCTGATATATACGACAACAACTATGGAGTTGCACAAGGGAGTTGCTTAGGTCCTTTACTCTTCTCCCTTTACATGTTACCGCTGGGTGATATCATCAGAGAACATAATGTAGATTTCCATAGCTATGCGGATGATACACAACTGTACATATCTGCTGAACCAAATGATACAGCGATTAGCTCCATTACAGACTGCTTACTGGCAATAAATAAATGGATGAGTAAGAACTTCCTGAAACTAAACGAGAACAAAACTGAAATTCTAATTATCGGCTCCAAAACTAAAAAAGAAACATTAATAAAGAACCTGGGGGGACTAACCCCTTGGATCAAATCTGAGGTCACTAGTCTTGGGGTTATCATAGATTCAGAACTGAACTTCAATTCTCATATTAGCAAAGTGACGAAAACATCGTTCTTCCATCTCAGAAATATAGCAAAAGTACGACCATTTATTAATCAGAACGATGCTGAGAAGCTAATTCATGCATTCATATCTAGCCGGTTAGACTACTGTAATGCACTTTTCACAGGTCTCCCTAAGAAAACCACAGAGAGGCTTCAGCTAATCCAAAACTCTGCAGCCCGACTGCTAACTAGAACCAAAAGGAGAGAGCACATTAGTCCAGTCCTAGCCGCTTTACACTGGCTTCCTGTAACATTTAGAATAGACTTTAAGGTCCTTCTCCTTACATACAAAGCTCTAAATGGACAGGGACCTAGCTACATCGCCAACACTCTAATAAATTACACACCAGCAAGAACACTGCGATCATCAGCTGCTGGACTACTAGAGGCTCCCAGAAGCAGTCAAAAGAGGATCGGTAATGCAGCCTTTATCAACTATGCCCCAAAACTATGGAACAAACTACCCCAAAACATCAGGGAAGCCAACTCGCTAGACATCTTTAAAAGACAGCTTAAAACCTATCTCTTTGCTCAGGCATTTCACTGATAGATATCTGCTACCACCTAGTGGCAAGAGGAAACATCAGGGATATCCTGACACAACTTGTATTTATTCTTACCCTGCCTACTCTTTTACACTGCCTATCAAATTCATGTGTCGGTTATTGCACTTTTTACTTCTTACTGATGACTATTTTTAAACTGAATCATTTTAAACTATTCTTATTATTTGCTAGATCCAAATGTGAAACACTGATTATTTATGACTATTTTTAAACTGAATCATTTTATTCTTATTATTTGCTAGATCCAAATGTGAAACACTGTGATTATTTGTTCATGAATTACAGGAGTATTACTGAATAGAGAGCCTATTAGGATGCTAGATCCTAATGTGAAACACTGTGATTTGCCATATCTTGCTATGCTCGCTCATGCCTGTATTTTTTATGTCCGTTCTATTTTATAATTTTTTGACTATTTTTAAACTGAATAATTTTAAACTATTTTTACTATTTGTGTTACTGAAAACTGTAAGCGGAGAGCCTATTGGGATGCTAGATCCTAATGTGAAACACTGTGATTCTACCTGTCTATCTTTTTATGCTCGCTTATGCCTGTATTTTTTGCTGTTGTGAAGCACTTTGAACTGCAACCTCTGTATGAAAAGTGCTATACAAATAAAGTTATTATTATTATTATTATTATCCTGTTAGATCTCAGTGCAGCATTTGATACAATCGATCACGATATTCTAATCGATCGTCTTGAAAACCATGTCGGTTTCTCAGAACATGTGCTGGGCTGGTTTAAAACATACATCAGAGGGAGGAAATTCTATGTTAAACTAGGAGATCACATGTCTGATATATACGACAACAACTATGGAGTTGCACAAGGGAGTTGCTTAGGTCCTTTACTCTTCTCCCTTTACATGTTACCGCTGGGTGATATCATCAGAGAACATAATGTAGATTTCCATAGCTATGCGGATGATACACAACTGTACATATCTGCTGAACCAAATGATACAGCGATTAGCTCCATTACAGACTGCTTACTGGCAATAAATAAATGGATGAGTAAGAACTTCCTGAAACTAAACGAGAACAAAACTGAAATTCTAATTATCGGCTCCAAAACTAAAAAAGAAACATTAATAAAGAACCTGGGGGGACTAACCCCTTGGATCAAATCTGAGGTCACTAGTCTTGGGGTTATCATAGATTCAGAACTGAACTTCAATTCTCATATTAGCAAAGTGACGAAAACATCGTTCTTCCATCTCAGAAATATAGCAAAAGTACGACCATTTATTAATCAGAACGATGCTGAGAAGCTAATTCATGCATTCATATCTAGCCGGTTAGACTACTGTAATGCACTTTTCACAGGTCTCCCTAAGAAAACCACAGAGAGGCTTCAGCTAATCCAAAACTCTGCAGCCCGACTGCTAACTAGAACCAAAAGGAGAGAGCACATTAGTCCAGTCTTAGCCGCTTTACACTGGCTTCCTGTAACATTTAGAATTGACTTTAAGGTCCTTCTCCTTACATACAAAGCTCTAAATGGACAGGGACCTAGCTACATCGCCAACACTCTAATAAATTACACACCAGCAAGAACACTGCGATCATCAGCTGCTGGACTACTAGAGGCTCCCAGAAGCAGTCAAAAGAGGATCGGTAATGCAGCCTTTATCAACTATGCCCCAAAACTATGGAACAAACTACCCCAAAACATCAGGGAAGCCAACTCGCTAGACATCTTTAAAAGACAGCTTAAAACCTATCTCTTTGCTCAGGCATTTCACCGATAGATATCTGCTACCACCTAGTGGCAAGAGGAAACATCAGGGATATCCTGACACAACTTGTATTTACCTGCACTATTCTTACCCTGCCTACTCTTATACACTGCCTATCAAATTCATGTGTCGGTTATTGCACTTTTTACTTCTTACTGATGACTATTTTTAAACTGAATCATTTTAAACTATTCTTATTATTTGCTAGATCCAAATGTGAAACACTGTGATGATTTGTTCATGAATTACAGGAGTATTACTGAATAGAGAGCCTATTAGGATGCTAGATCCTAATGTGAAACACTGTGATTTGCCATATCTTGCTATACTCGCTCATGCCTGTATTTTTTATGTCCGTTCTATTTTATAATTTTTTGACTATTTTTAAACTGAATCATTTTAAACTATTTTTACTATTTGTGTTACTGAAAACTGTAAGCGGAGAGCCTATTGGGATGCTAGATCCTAATGTGAAACACTGTGATTCTACCGGTCTATCTGATTCTACCTGTCTATCTTTTTATGCTCGCTTATGCCTGTATCTTTTACTGTTGTGAAGCACTTTGAACTGCAACCTCTGCATGAAAAGTGCTATACAAATAAAGTTATTATTATTATTATTATTATTATGGACTGGACTGCATTTTCTATATAGCGCTTTTATCCAAAGCGCTTTACAATTTATGCCTCACATTCACACACCGACGGGGTAATGACCGTTGGAGCACAGAACCTTTGGTACGTTTTGCAACCGTTTCCTCAGTAGAACATATGAAGACACATCTGATTATACTGAGCTTCCTATTTTGGAATGATGTATCATGGTTTTTGTCCTATTGGATTGTCTGGTGAGAGTGTCAAAACCTGGCTCAAGAATGTGACAAAGATTTAAAATCAACCTAACCTAAAGAAAAGTACAAATATGTATGTTAATCAGTTGATCAGTGAGGTGTCGAGTGCATGGTTGTGTGGATATAATAAGATGTGGGGGTGTTGAAATGTGTAAAAACGTTTAAAATCCAAAATAACCCTTTAAAAGTAGATTCTGTAATGAAATCTGAAAAAGAGCCCCAATTGGTATTGCATTTAGTTTACATGCTTTGTTCTGGTGTGATGTGTGGGTTTGATTTGAATGGTTATAAGGGAGGGGTTGCTACTGCTGGCCACGCATCAGGCTCTGCCGAGAGAGGTCTGGAGAAATACACAGTATAATCATTTGCTAAACCCCAACCCAAACATCAAACCAAAAAAATAAATGTAAAGAAAAGTTACCAATACCAAGCATAGCTCTTTTGCTTCAAGGTCGCTGTTTGACGATATTACAGGTTCTATACTTTAACACAACATAACCTTTGTGGAGGTTAATTGTCTGAGGCGTCTGGCAACTCAAACCAGCCCCTTGTTCATTATACGTTACATATTTTAGAATCACACTCAAAAACCAAATACAGTATTTGTACATGTATACAGGTTGATGGGTGACTGACACACATAAAATCATTCTCTTCCAACATGGTGACCTTATTCCCTTCATTCAATATTTATTTATACTGCACATTTCATACAGAGCAGCAATGCACTTTACAAAAAGCAAAGAAAAACAAGAAATGATAAAGATGTAACGACATCAGTGATAATATATGATATACAATACAAGATTTAAAGGTCCTATAGATAACATTCACTAGATGTCGCACTAGAGCACCAGCATGTAATCAGTTGATCAATGTATGCAATTGGGTACATGCATTCCACGGGGGAAATGGGAAGTATTCATTTTGAACCTGCCAAATTTTTTTTATGATAAATTAATTAACCAATAATCCTTTTTTTTGGGGAAGCAACACTTTTATTCTGCACCTTTCTAAAATCTCTGGATGTATTATTTATTTAAGAAAATAATAAAAAAAAGTCTCTACATAGGCTACATTTTGTATCTATAGCACCTTTAAATAGGTTAATAAAACAATAATAAAAAGGCAAAGTCAAACGGCTTCTCATATAAAACTTTCACAAGAAAATAATGATACAGAAAAACATGAATACATAAGAACATGCAACACGTTGGTCAGTTGCTGACCAAGCCGCAAAGACACTCCATCTTTGTTGTCTTTTTTAATAATCCTAACCATTACTTTAGCCCTAATCTTAATCTCACTGGATTTAACACATAACCCTACATGGGAATTCCACAATGGGTCTCTCTCATATTTGTAGAAAGGTTACTTTACTACAGAGTAAACTGACCTCACAGCTAGCTCTGTACACATCACCAGGCCAGAGATGGAATAATAATAATAATAATGGATAGGATTTATATAGCGCTCTTCACTGACCCAGAGCGCTTCACAGAGTCCATTATTCGTTCATACACAATCATACCGGTGGTGGTAAGCTACAATTGCAGCCAGAGCTGCCCTGAGGCAGACTCACGGAAGCGTGGCGAATAATCATCGCCTACGGCCCCTCCGACCACCACCAACATTCATTCACATGCATACACATTCATACGAGGCAAGTAGGTTAAGTGTCTTGCCCACGGACACAACGGCAATGGGATGGACATGGGCTTGAGCGGGATGGAGCCCTAAACTACACTCGAGCATCCGGGTTTGCATTCCGTTTGAAACAACTTTTAGTCAGGGGAGTGCCATGGTTTCTCCATAGAGCTCCATTATACTTTTAGTCAGGGGAGTATCATGGTTTCTCCATAGAGCTCCATTACACTTTTAGTCAGGGGAGTGCCATGGTTTCTCCAGAGCTCCATTGCACTTTTAGTCAGGGGAGTGTCATGGTTTCTCCATAGAGCTCCATTACACTTTTAGTCAGGGGAGTGTCATGGTTTCTCCATAGAGTTCCATTATACTTTGTCAGGGGAGTGCCATGCTTTCTCCATAGAGGCACATTATACTGTTAGTCCTGTGGTACTTTTTGAGCGCCACAGCTCAACGCAGGTAGGGGAGCAACTCAGTCATGGAATTCAGCAGGTTGGTTCAAACACATTGTGTTTATAAACAAGAAACCTGTCTATAATGACGTGAAAAAGGGGTCAGACAACGCCAGTCAAAGGTTGCCACTCCTACCAAACAGGAGGGGGAGAGCATTTGTCTGGTTACCTGGTGAGAATCAAGATTAGAGTAGAAGCTGATGGAGGTGTCAGGAAACTCAAAATGTAGTTCTTCCGAAGTGAGCGAGGGTAGAGGGTACCATTATTATGAGGTATAACTCTACCAGAGATGGCTTTGACCACATAAACAGAATTAATCAGTTATGCCTCAGTCTGGTATATGAGCTTAATGTTGCTTTTTGGTGGAATGTCCCTATAGATGCTATAGATAACATTCAGCCACTAGATCACCACTAGAGCACCAGCATGTCAGCAACAACATTGGACCCACACATTTATTATTTTAATGATCATTAACACTTTCCGTGCCAGCAGGGGGAGCCAAAAATAGCGCTTGAGTGCCAGCGCTGTAGTCAATGGGAGGGCGATCACATTTGCGAACGCATAAACTATATCTTAAATTATGGCTATGTGTCTAATACGCCCGTCGCTTATCAATGACTTGTTTGCAGTCAACATTGTCAAAACGGATAGTTTTTTTTAAATCGGTTAATTTCCGTTTTATACCATTTTGAAAAACGCTAGTTTTTTTTAACTTCCAGAAGAAAAAAAAGATTCCGTGATAATAGCTCTTTAGTGGAATACACAAAACACGTTGTAATTTTTCGGCCTATTTATGAATAGTTTTCAAATAAACGCTAGATTATCGATAGTATATGTGTACTTATGCATGCTAGAGAAGCGGGCTGAAAAATCGATTATCTTATTTCCTGATCAGCACACACACTCACAGCCACACACACACATATGGGACACGCTGAGATATAGGTGAAAAGAGCCCTGATTATCCCAAGACTGGTAAAATAGATTCCTTACCTCAGATCAGATGTTCTCCAAAAAGATTATTCCAATTCTTGATCGCCATTCCAAATATCGATCGCATTTATTGATCCAACGCTGGGTACTGGAAATACATAATCCACGCTGTTCTGAGGGTGGGCAATGACTGGGATTGTCTCCGGTTACATGCCTGACAAGTAAAATGTGGATTCCACTCTTTTCCCCCCATCCATTTCATTCAGTCCAATCCAATGGGGTGCAATACCATCCGGAGAGACGATAGGGGGCGGTATTTTCCCTGTTCGAGCTCAGACAGATCCCCACTGGTAACGTGAGGCTAGATTGATGAAACATTTATGGAAATCGATAATAAAAAAAATAGCGATTAAAAACGAGATTTCTCGCCGGTTGACACTCAACGCATGGCATGAACTAACAAGATTTCTCGTGGCTGGCACTCAAAGTGTTAGGCAATAAGGTTTTGGGGGGGGGGTAATACCTTTATTCCACACCTTTCTAAAAAGCTCAGTGGCTGTTTCTATAATAATTACTCAAGATCAAAATGTTGTCTATAGCACTTTTAACCTAATTATTTGATTTTCAAACATACAAATGTAATATAATAAGGATTACAACCCAGTTAAAGGCTAAGTCTTTCAGAGTCTTTCAATTCAGTTGAAAAGTCGTTCCTCTTCATAACATGATAGAAAGTTATCCACAAAAAGTGTATAATCCACAGTTCCCGAATCCATGGCAAGTCCTCATACAGTCCCTTCAGTTTGGACTTGGTTAGACAGAAAAATGTAATCGTGACCCTGTTCTCTCAAGGGGGGAAAAAAAAAACATTCCTCCTTTCTTCCCAAACGTTTCAGGCCTGGATAGCAGGCAAGTCCTTAAATTCAGTTAAAAAAATCACTCCTCTTAATAACATAAGGATCACGTCCAATGTATTATCTTGTAAATTCCAGGGAACCTACCATGTCTTTCTGCCGCACTACAAGGTCACCATTGTGCATTACCTTTGTGTGAGTCTGCCATATTTGACTGGATAAAATGCCCAATAAAACATTTGTGTTTTAACAAATAACTTCAAAGTCAACCTGGGAAGTTTAGTTATTTATTTTCCAATCTAGAAAGGTGTATACAGGGATGGGAACCTCCATGTTAATTCTGTTGCTAATACACCTTTTCCTCTGAGTTATAGCCATACATTTACTGTAATAATAATATAAAAATATATAAATGACATGTTTGTACATCCTTGAACAGAACTGCATGGTTTTGGCGTGAAACTGCATTGACTAGCGGTTCCAATTGCATACATATATCTTGAGGTAAGCAGTCAAGGGACTCCTTTGAAAATAGCCATGCATGGACATGCCTCGGTTTGTAGCCAACTGGCTGGAGCTGAGAAAGGACTTTACCGACCAATATCATCATTGGCAAGAAATAGGGAAAAGGGATAGAACTACCCCTTTAACTTTGGAGCAACATTTACCATCATCCCCTGTAAGCTAGCATGACATGCTTGGCATGTCGGTTTTACTGGGTCTCATATGAGTTTTCATGTGTCTTCTAACTGTTGCATTCTGAGCAAAGGTTTTGCCACAAACCGAACAGCTAAATGGTTTCTCTCCCGTATGAGTTCTCATGTGTTCCTTCAGACCTCCCTTCTCCCTAAACCCTTTGCCACAGAACGGGCAACTAAAGGGTTTCTCCTCCCTGTGAATCCTCATGTGTATGTTCACGTTTCCCTTCTGGGTGAACCCTTTCCCACACACGGAACATCTAAAGGGTTTCTCTCCCGTGTGAGTTCTCATGTGCGTCAGCAGATTGGTCTTCCATTCAAATCCTTTACCACAGTGACTGCAGATAAAGGGTTTCTCCCCAGTGTGACTTCTCATATGTGTAACAATGTCATCATTTCTAGTAAATTCTTTACCACAAATAGTACAGACACTGTGAGCTTCAAGGTGAAGATTCAAGCTCTCTGTGGGACCCAAATGCTTTCCACACAAACCACAATCACTAGAGTGAACTTGAAAATGCAACATTAAAGACATCTTACTAGGAAAGGATTTCCCACACACTTTACAACAAGGTGCGGACAGGATGTGACTGGATGATTTGAGTTCATGGGACGATTCCATAGATCTATTTAAAGTCCTGTGTGTTTTTGTTCTTTTTGATTTCAGAGCATTTAAACCTGACTGACGTTTCCAGTCGCCGTCACTGTCTTGAGTCTCGGCTCCGGAACAGTCTGAAGAGAGGAGCTGGACATCTCTAGTTGGTTCTAAATCATCAGCTGGATCTAAGTTAATGGCTGGTTCTGAGTCTCCACAGTCCTCTCCGTCAGGGTCTGTTTTCATTTGTTCAGTCGAAGTGCCGGGTAAAGAGTACGCTTCTCGGTCTCTCTCCCTCTGGGTTTGAAGAGGCTGGAAGGGCAGAGCGTTCTCTTCACCATCTTCCCATTTCACTGGGTGTACTGTGACCTGGGAGCCATCAGCTTCTTCCAGCCCTCGATGTAGTTCATCTTTAATCAGTTGGAGCTCCTGGTGCATGTGTCTGAGCTGTGAGGACTGAGGTTTCTCCTCGTCGCGTTCACATTTCACAGCAGCAGGGTTGAATGTAAACTTTATGATATCGGCCTGCTCCAGATCTTGGAGGAGACCGGGGGTCCTCTCCTGCTGCTCAGGGTGGACCTCCTCTTCACACACAAAGAGGTGCGGAGGGAGGGAGTCTAGAGGGAGACGCAAAAAAAAGATTATTTAGGTTTGTTTTGAAACAATGTGACAATGTTTTTCTGCTTTGTTCTGGTTATTTGTTGGGTAACAATTAGCTTCCCTGCAGCTACTCCAGTCACAAACACCAGTCCAGAACAAATGGAATCTTGGACCTCGTGAAAGTCCTCTTGGGGTCCTCAGACCTACTTTTGGGAACCAATTTACTAGTCCGTTCAGAAGGAGCTAGAACATGGCCCTGTAGGGGAAATCACCCCAAAGAAAACTGTCCATATTCACATTTCAAGTGTAAGAGGCAAATCTTAGGACCCCAAAACCTTTTGCAAGTGTGGAAATTGTACCTGCTATAAATTCTCAAGCAAATAAAAATGATGACTGTAGACACAAGAGGCTCTGCACGTGATTATAAACAATAAGCTATGGATAACTATAGAGTTATATAACTATGCTAAAGTTAATTGGGAACTACACCCGATTTAAGAATTCTTACACATTGTCCACACGCACCTGGAGAGGCTGCGCAGCACAGTGAGAATCGTAGTCTTTGATTTCTCCAGCACTTTTAACACCATCCAGAAGAAGCGAAGAAGCAACACCGTCTCCCCCAAGGAACTGTACCGTTACCCTTCCTGTTCACCCTCTACACGTTCGACTTCTGCTACAACTCGAGAATGTGCCGCCTACAGAAGTACTCCGATGACCCATCCTTTGTCAGTTACCATGGCAACCACCTCCAACTCAACATCAGCAAGACCAAGGAGCTGGTGGTGGACTACCGGCAAAGCAAGAGGCAGGGCTCTATGCTAACCTTTTTCCCAAGGAGCACATGAAAAGATTTAGGAGCACACAAAGAAATTTAGGAGCACACAAAGAAATTTAGGAGCACAGTGAAAGATGTTCAAGTAACACAGAGTTTATTAACAAACTATTTATTACATGCATATTATACTGTGCATGTTCAATCATACTAAGGGACAAACATCTGTGCAAATAGCACATACCACCAAAATCACACATTGGCCCATGCCTACTAGTCCAGCTGTTTTTGTATGTTGTAGTGTTGTCACGATACCAACATTTTGACTTCGATACCGATAGAAAAGGTAATGGAATATTTTTAGAAGACAGAACATGGAAAATTCTTTATACAATTCTTTAATTAATTTAATTCTAATTTAAATTAATATTTGTCATCAATATCTTCCTTTTGAATGAAATAGATTCAGGAATCAGGATTGTTAGCAGAGAGAGAGAGAAAGAGAGGCCCCTTCCCTCACTATTGGATGCCTCTGAGCGTTCCTAGGGATAGCTTAGTTAGCGTTAGCAGGTTAGCTTAGTTAGTGTTAGCACTGCAGCTAACATTATTTAAGTTTTTTTTGGGCATAAAGGAATGGTGAGGATGCAAAGCATGTTACACCATTGGACCAGTTGCTCACAGAGTTTTAATTTCACATATAAACAGCGTGACTCGCGAGAGGAATTGTCACAGAGCTGTCGAACGCAGGGCTGAATAGCTAGATGGCATAGCTTCTAAAATTGAAGGTCCGAGCTGCTCTGTGTCTTATGAAATGACAATTGCGTGTTGACACGCCCACTATGCAAAGCTATTACTTGCACACTGTGCTCCTAAATAATTTTTCCTGTTCGCACAAATCTATTTTTAGGGGCAAATGTGAGTGAAATGGTCGCACTGGAGAGCCCTGAGAGTAGAGATGTTCCGATATCATTTTTTCGTTCCCGATCAGATTCTGATACCTAAGCTTTGGGTATCGGCTGATACCGAGACTGATCCGATACCAGTGCATACATTAAATGTTTTTTTATATTATATCAATTATAAAACTTTATATATATATTTTTTTTTACAGCTATACTGTTTTTAAGTAATAACTAGAATGTAATGGTATTTATTCAACAACAGATGATTGTATAGATTAGTATTAGTATCATTAATTGACAACTAGGGATGCTCGATATTGGCTTTTTTACCGATACCGATATATGCAAGATTCCCCCCCCCAAAAAACGGAATAATTTCAGGTAATTAATATTACCTATCTCTGGTCGTAGAATTAACACAACATTATGCATACTTTTGACAATAAATAAAATCAGAATCTGTTCTTACTTGCTTGCCTGGGTAAATAAAGGTTAAATAAACGTAAAAAAAAAATATATATATATATATATATATATATATATATCTTTTTAAATGATACCGATATTTTCCGATATCACATTTTAATGCCAATATCGGCCGATAATATCGGACATCCCTGGGCCTAAAAAAAATAATGGTTTGTTTCCGGTTGCCGACCGACCCTGCCGATTTAGGTGCGACCCAATATATTTTATGAGTTTAATAAAAAAAGAATAAAGAATTTCAAAAAGAGAAAAATGCTTTTTTTTTTTTTTTTTTAGAATACAGTTTCATAGAAATCTTAGTCAAACCTTTAGTATTATGGATATTAAACATGCTGGCAGAGTACATGCATCTATGTTGTTGTGAACATTTTAATTAAATAAAGAAAGTCCCTATCCATAGTTGCCGTGGGAAAGAATAAAATAAAAAATAAAATAAAATAAATTCCCTACATACCGATGGCCTTAACTGACATCCAACAGGAAACAAACAATATTTTTTGTTATGCCCTATTGACAACCAATGAGTTCACCCACGGAATGGTTGTTGGTACATTGGTTCCGCACGGACGTTCTACGTTGTTGCACTCCCTATCCAGGCTGCTCCGTTTTTGTTAGCTCCTAGCAGAGGCTCTGGCTAGTAGTAATGTGTATGTTGTGATTTTTAATGGACAATAAATATTCAACATTCTCTTTTGAGACTCCGCCTCAGACTCTTATCATTTGGCACTAAAAGCAAAATATTGTGACGACACTTAGGTTAGCCACGTTAACGTGAGCTAGGTTAGCTAGCGTGAGCTACCGGTAAATGGAAAGAATGTAACGTTACTGGTGAAAAAGTGATTTACCTTGGAATACTCCTTTGCCAACATGCTGTACATTGCTTGCAGGTCTGCAGCCATTATTGCTGGATTATGAATAGTCCCAACTTTAGCCAAGGTAATGTTAAGCTAAAACTAGCTCTTCAGCTAATGCTAAATAACACCAGCAAGCTCCCCGTCACACTGCTCTGTCGAGACGATGGCATTTAAGAAAGTATCTGCTGTTAAAATGACAAACAGCATTGACACTTTAATTCACGGTCGATTAAAAACACGTTTGTTTTATAACGCTCACTCTCAGTAGGAGGATATCGCACGTGTTGTTGATAAATTACGTCATATGGTATCGGAGCAAAGAATTAGAGGGTACTCGCCGATACCAGCATTTTAGGCAGTATCGGAGGCATTTCCGATACTGGTATCGATATCGGAACAACTCTACCTGAGAGGCCCCCTCGTCATCACTATCCGAGGGGAGGAAGTGGAGATGGTGGAGACGTACAAGTTCCTGGGAATACACTTGGAACCGTAAACACCAAGGCCCTCTACACTGAAGTCTACTGAAGTCGTTTGACCAGTCTGTGGGAGCCGTGGTATGCTTGCAGGGTAACATTAACTCAAGAGACACTAACAAACTGAACAAGCTGGCGAGGAAGGCTAGCTCCATAGTGAGAGTTGAACTGGCCAAACTAGAGGTGGTGGCAGAGGAGGACGAGGAAAAAGCTGGACACTATGCTAGAAACCCCCCTTCCAACCCCTCTATGAGGAGATAGCCAAGATGAGGAGCACACCACAAACAACCTTGGCTGGTCCTTCGTGTCAGTAGCTAACAGCTGGAGAACTGTAAGGACTGTCTGACTCTGGATTATGCTGTGGTAAGTAGGGATGCCCCGATCACGTTTTTTGCCACCGATACCGATCACCGATCGTCGTGAGCCATATCGTCCGATACCGATCCGATCGTTTTTGATTAAAAAATTAAAAATTATTTTATATATATATATATATTTTTTTTTTATAAAATAAAAAATATATATTATATAATTAGACTTGTACTTGTATTATCTGCGAGACATCGCCACCACGCAACAAGCTCCACTGTCTGTGTGTACTCGAGTAGCCTCCAGCTACGGCCAGGATTCTCCGGAGCTGCAGCTGGACCCTATACTCGAGTAGCCTCGAGCTACGGCCAGGATTCTCCTGCGCTGCAGCTGGACCCTATTGGTATAACGTTACTGTGCTCAGCAAGCCCTCAGCACGAATACGCGTCGAATCAGTGTTATAAGACATTGATATCAGGAGCTATCTGTAGCTACTGCTAGCCGGATATATAACGTTAATACAACGCCTCGGTGAACTATTTAGTTCAATGGGACATTTCGTTTTGAACAGTGAACTAACTTGCGTTAAAGTGAGCTAACAGAGCTATCATACACGTCTCTACTAGACTATTGCTGGAGCATTTGTTGATATCAGGAGCTATCAGTAGCTAGCCGGCTAGATACCGTTCGGTTAGACAATGCCTCATCATGTATTAAACTAAAAGTGAATAGTTGACTGGGTCATTTTGTAACGGTAGCTAACGTTAGCTCAGGGAGACTCTGTCCTCCCGGAGAGGCTGGAGCCGCAGCACCACCCGGTGTCTGAGACAGAACTCAGCAAGTGAGATCGGTTTTGGCGATCGGCGAAAATAAAGCATTATCACCGATCACCGATCGCATATTTATACTGATTATCGGCCGATAACGATCGGTGGCCGATCGATCGGGGCATCCCTAGTGGTAAGTAATATATAGACATGCTGCGGTTACCACGCTTAAACCCTTAGATGCTATCAATCACTCTGCTCTTAAGACTTATTACTGGTGATACCTGTACCATCTATTTGCTGGCCCTCTCTCTGTGAGGCGGGATCTACATTGGTATATGTTGATTTAGAAAGCACTCCAAAACAAATGGTACAATTTACAAATTACATCACTGCTAGATTTCAATGTAGGATCTGATCAAACTGCTCTCAGGACTGGATTACACTACATGTTAGTGTTGTCACGATACTGGAATTTCGACTTCGATACGATACCTTGAAAAGTATCGATACTTCGATACCATTCGATACCAAATTTTTTTTTTTTTTAAACAAATTTAGCTTTTGTTGCTGGTTGATTCTCCTCAGCTTCTCTCTGGTACTATAAGAGAAGATAAATATAACACTTTTAAAACCCTTTGTTTATCTTTAGATCAGAGAGAGAGAGAGAAAGAGAGAGTGGCTGCTGGAGATTTGAGGTCTACTGAGCGCACCTTTCTAGTTATGACCCGAAAACAAGGGTACTTGAGAGAGAGAGAGAGAGAGAGAGAGAGAGAGAGAGGGAGATTTCTCCGGAGCTATGCTCGGAGCATTTATTAACGTTACATTTTCAACAACATTGCTGCTAATTGGACACTTCATGGAGGCGGGGTAACGTTGTGTCGAGTTCATGCGTGTACTAGTGTAGGATGGGCTCCGCTCGACCTAACGTTGGAAACGGGGTAGTTGTGTCGAGTTCATGCGTGTACTGGTGTAGTGTGGGTGGGCTCGGCTTGACGTTACTCCGTTTCCATGAAGTAATTATAAATGTGGCCAGCTAGCTAGCATAAGCTAACGGAGGAACGACAGCTAACGTTAGCTAATAATAGCTTTGTGTACAAACTGAAGACAGGGCTCCCGGCTGTGAGGGGGAGGAGGCTGCAGCAGCAGCTTGTGTCTGTTGCCGGTCTCTGAGGAGGAGGAGGCGGCGGAAGGGCAAGCGTGCTCTGGCAGCGCGTCTGTCTGTCAACAACTTGCGGGAGCAAGCCAGCTGGTATCGGTACTGCAGAAAGTATCGATACTTAGGGAAATGAGTATCGAAACCATTTTAAATATTCAGTATCGATATGTATCGATATTTCGATATTTTTGACAACACTAGTTCCTCAATGTAGGAGTTTATCAAACCTGCTCTCAGGATTGGATTACACTGTAACATGTTCCTCAATGTATGAGTTTATCAAACCTGCTCTCAGGACTGGATTACACTACATGTTCCTCAATGTAGGATATTATCAAACCTGTGCTCAGGACTGGATTACACTACATTTTCCTCAATGTAGGATCTTATCAAACCGGCTCTCAGGTCTGGATTACACTACATGTTCATCAATGTAGGATCGTATCAAACCTGCTCTCAGGACTGGATTACACTACATGTTCGTCGTCAATGTAGGAGTTTATCAAACCACTACTACTAATCACTATTACTACAGTCTGATTGAATCCTGCCATTCACTACTATTATCACTATTATTACTGAGTGATTGAATCCTGCCATTCCCTACTATTATCACTATTACTACAGTCTGATTGAATCCTGCCATTCCCTACTATTATCACTATTACTACTGTCTGATTAAATCCTGCCATTCCCCTACTATTATCACTATTATTACTGACTGATTGAATCCTGCCATTCCCCTACTATTATCACCTGGCTACCTAGCTCCAGTTCAACCAGCGTCGGGAGCATTTAGCTACCTGGCTACCTAGCTCCACTTCAACCAGCGTCGGGAGCTCCAGCAGCTTGTCGATGTGCTGGTAGCCTCAGCACGCTAACGTTAGCTGGCTCCAGCAGCTTGTCGATGTGCTGGTAGCCTCAGCCAGCTAACGTTAGCTGGCTCCAGCAGCTTGTCCATGTGCTGGTAGCCTCAGCCAGCTAACGTTAGCTGGCTCCAGCAGCTTGTCGATGTGCTAATAGCCTCAGCCAGCTAACGCTGGTACCTGGCTGGTGCTAACTAACTAGCCATCGCTCCGGGAGCTAACGCTGGTACCTGGCTGGTGCTAACTAACTAGCCATCGCTCTGGGAGCTAACGCTGGTACCCGGCTGGTGCTAACTAACTAGCCATCGCTCCGGGAGCTAACGCTGGTACCTGGCTGGTGCTAACTAACTAGCCATCGCTCCGGGAGCTAACGCTGGTACCTGGCTGGTGCTAACTAACTGGCCATCGCTCCGGGAGCTAACACTGGTACCTGGCTAGTGCTAACTAACTGGCCATCGCTCCGGGAGCTAACGCTGGTACCTGGCTGGTGCTAACTAGCTAGCCATCACTCCGGGAGCTAACGCTGGTACCTGGCTGAGGCTACCAGCACATCGACAAGCTGCTGGAGCCAGCTAACGTTAGCTTGCTGAGGCTATTAGCACATCGACAAGCTGCTGGAGCCAGCTAACGTTAGCTTGCTGAGGCTACCAGCACATCGACAAGCTGCTGGAGCTCCCGACGCTGGTTGAAGTGGAGCTAGGTAGCCAGGTAGCTAAATGCTCCGCGACGCTGAACTGCCTGCGCCGGTCTGTCTGTCGAAGACCGAGGGAACCGCATCGGGCTTCAGCTGATTAGTGGTCTTCTGAACAAACCTCCCACCCCCAACAACATAATCCGAGACAATGAAGTGTTCGCTGCAGATCTTCATTCCCTGTCCAACAGGCTGATCGCGCCGCCTGAGTGCAGTCAGCCAGCCAACGTGCCAACAACACTGTTTTTTTCACTGGTAGTTTGTGGAAATGAACCAACTTTCCTCTCTCTTTCACACGGTAAAATTAATTTGAACAGCCAGGAGCAATACAAAAAGAACCACCGCGGTCCCGTTGTTTGGTAGGCAACATTTTATTTACTGACTGACCCTACAATCCATGTTAGCTAACCAGCAGTGTATACACCAAACCAACACCATGACGTCACCATCTAAAATGGCGCCGCCCATGGCGAAAACAGGGAAATTATATTTGATTTTTCAGACAAATAAGCAGGATTTCACATTTTATTATAGGACCCTGTCTTACACAAGGTACACAACAAACAAACTAGGATCACATTGTTCAATGCTTCATCTCCCCTTTAATGTAAAGTGTGACATACAACCAAAAAAACAGCAATTTTTTTATGAAATTCCATAAAATATTTCAGATCCAAATGAGTTATTACCATTTTTGTATTACGTATTTAGATATGGTGTATTGATTTGATCACAATATGATCCCATGGGAAAGCTGATCAATTAGCAAATGAACATATTGCTCATATAAGCGGTTCAGGCTTCAGGCATGTTCCAGTTCATTCTAATGTGAAGCAGTTCAGGCTGCAGATGTGTTCCAGTTAAATCTATTTCAAAGGGGAAGCTACCTACAAAGCACACAAGTCTTCTTTTCGTGATTTTTTTTATATTGGTAAAGGTAGAAACTAGGCTTGGGTGGTATGACGGTATACCAGGGTATTTCGAGATCCCGCCGGTATGATTCTCAATACCGTGACGTCACAGACTGCTATTACACTGACACTGAGTTGATTGTAGTGCACAGCACACGCCAGCAGAGGGTTACGTGGCTATCGTTCTGGGACTGGGAGCTAACGTTATAGTAGTACCTGGATGGTGCGGGGTAACTGGCTACCGTCCCGGGAGCTCACGTTGATACCTGGATGGTGCTAACTAACTAGCTACCGTCCCTGGAGCTCACGTTGATACCTGGATGATGCGGGGTAACTGGCTACCGTCCCGGGAGCTCACGTTGATACCTGGATGGTGCTAACTAACTAGCTACCGTCCCGGGAGCTCACGTTGATACCTGGATGGTGCGGGGTAACTGGCTACCGTCCCAGGAGCTCACGTTGATACCTGGATGGTGCTAACTAACTAGCTACCGTCCCGGGAGCTCACGTTGATACCTGGATGGTGCTAACTAACTGGCTACCGTCCCGGGAGCTCACGTTGATACCTGGATGGTGCTAACTAACTAGCTACCGTCCCGGGAGCTCACGTTGATACCTGGATGGTGCTAACTAACTAGCTACCATCCCGGGAGCTCACGTTGATACCTGGATGGTGCTAACTAACTAGCTACCGTCCCGGGAGCTCACGTTGATACCTGGATGGTGCTAACTAACTAGCTACCGTCCCGGGAGCTCACGTTGATACCTGGATGGTGCTAACTAACTAGCTACCATCCCGGGAGCTCACGTTGATACCTGGATGGTGCGGGGTAACTGGCTACCGTCCCAGGAGCTCACGTTGATACCTGGATGGTGCTAACTAACTAGCTACCGTCCCGGGAGCTCACGTTGATACCTGGATGGTGCTAACTAACTGGCTACCGTCCCGGGAGCTCACGTTGATACCTGGATGGTGCTAACTAACTAGCTACCGTCCCGGGAGCTCACGTTGATACCTGGATGGTGCTAACTAACTAGCTACCATCCCGGGAGCTCACGTTGATACCTGGATGGTGCTAACTAACTAGCTACCGTCCCGGGAGCTCACGTTGATACCTGGATGGTGCTAACTAACTAGCTACCGTCCCGGGAGCTCACGTTGATACCTGGATGGTGCTAACTAACTAGCTACCGTCCCGGGAGCTCACGTTGATACCTGGATGGTGCTAACTAACTAGTTACCGTCCCGGGAGCTCACGTTGATACCTACTAACTGGCTACCGTTCTGTGATTTGTTTACTTCAAGGTTGAAGAAAGTGCACTTTCAGGTTGAAAGAACGGCCCTAATCTCAACGTGTTTCAATATAAGCGTTATGTATGGTGATAACGAGTATATTGTTAGCTCCGCCCCCCCCCCATAAATGTCCTCTCCAGGACATTTATAACAACAAGCTTTGCAGGGCCAAGGCTAAGAGTTTACTTGTGCTGTATGACAATACATTTTAATCGAATCTCATTTTGAAATCGCTACCTGTTGAGTGGATCAGCATGGTGCAATGCCAAACCGCCGAAGTGGTTTTATATAGGGCACATTTTGCCAAGTCTTGTCCATATGGTTGTGTTTACCTCTGCCTGAGTAACGGCCTCCTGTTGATTACGGAGACGGTGGAACATTGGTTCTGCTTAAATAGGTGTAAACGCGGGCTGGTTCGCCAGAGAGCACCAAGATTCAGAGGCTCCAGAACGGAGCTGGAGCTTGAACCGGAGCCCTGCCGGTGTGAAAGGGGTCAGAGACTCAGAAGGAGCTTCTATCCCCAGGGCCCAGTCTTCTTCTTCTTTCGTGTAACGTCAGAGGTCCAACTCCGTATCTTGTAGCCATGCCCTTAACTCTGGTCCCACATCAAAGAGGCTGGCTTCCGAGGGTGGTTTGTATAGGGGGCAGATGGTCAGGATGTGGTCAACAGTCTGCTCAGGGTCTCCACACTCACATGCAGCGCTGTCTGCCAGGCCCCACTTCTTTAATGATGCTTTAAAGCGACCAACCCCAGATCTTAAACGGTTCAGCAGAACCCATTGCCGGCGTGGAAGATCGTCTCCTGTGGCGCCATCTCCTGGATCCCAGATGTGGTGGTGGATACGGGTTGGCCCAGCACTCTCCCACTCTCTCTTCCAGGTTTTGGGTAGTTCAAAACCAAAAAACAGGATTAGGATCATTTTGATATACGATCAGATCAGAAAATCCAAGCTTTAATCTGGATAAAATCTTCAAAACGGGTAGTTCAAACTGACAACACAGGATTTGATCAGTTTGATCCCAAAAAACTGGATTATCTTGATCCCACCAGAGGGGTGGATTTCCAATGGATTACTAGAGCAAAATGTACTATACAATTTATTTAAAAACTGTGTTTCAATTTAAATAAGATTTAAAAAGTTTATTAACTGAAATAATTTTTAAAAAGTGTCATGGCAAATCAATTTCATTAAAAAGTCACGTTTGTTGTGGTGGCCTATTTTGTTTTCAACCAAATGTTGATGACATAAATGTTTATGCTCATAAAAGTATCACAACAAAGATTGTCAATCACAAATGTAATTTAGATTACAGAAAAAATATCTTCAACAAAAAAAAAGTCCATCATCTGTCATCACCTTCAGCAAACTGAAACCTCACTTAGAATTCAGCTCCTCAAAGCACACCTGGATGATCCAGCTGTCTTTGAATTCATGTTTTTATTTTTTTACCCTAGTGGGAGTATATTTTTTTATACAAATTCCATTATGATTTTATGTTCTTTTATGTATTTAAAAATATAATTAGACATTATAGATGTCTCTGCAATGTGATCTCTTGTCTTCCTTGTATTCGTTTTCATATCCACTAGATCAGGGGTTCCCAAACTTTTCAGGCCGGGGCCCAGAAAATAAGGTGTCAGAGAGCCGCGGCCCAATGCACATCGTCAGGCTTTTTTTTTTTTTTTTTTGTCAGGCGACCGATTTTTTAAGCCAAATATCACTTCAATCCTATTAAGTTAGTTCAAGTTAGTTATTCATTTATATGTGCTATTTATGAGAGGGCTAACTTGTTGCAAAATAATAATGATAATAATAATAGCCTCATTAAAATACTATTGTTGCTTCGGTTGTTTTCAACGTTTTATGTGCATAATCTGTTATTTAGTTTGAAATGTTCGTTGAAATAAGTAGATTTTTCGTTTTTGTTTATTTATTAAGTTAATATAAAACCATATAGTCACATTTTAGAATACAATAGAATAGAATTTTAGAATACAACTAGAAACACTGTCCTGGCCTGCTTCTAAGTTCAGTGGCCTGACAAAAAAATAAAAAAATTAAAAAATTAAAAAATTAAAAATATATATATATTTTTTTTTTTTTTTTTTTTTTAATCATCTCGCGGCCCATCCGTGGCTGCTCGCGGCCCACCTTTGGGTCGCGACCCCGACTTTGGGAACCACTGCACTAGATCAGTGGTGCCCAACCAGTCGATCGCGATCGACAGGTAGATCGTGGGCCGATTTCAACTAGATCTTGATTAATAAAATTTGATTATAAAAAAAAAAAAAAAACGTTTTATTTTTTTTTGCTAAATCAACTCTGCCTCTCCTTGTTAACTAAATCAAAATCAAATCAAATTTATTTATAGGGCCCGACAACACACGTTAATGTCCCCATGGGCCGTACAGGTCTTCTTTAAACAAGTCAAGAAGACAACATAACAATAAGTCAAGAACAGAACAAGAACACCATAGGGTCCAAACATTTTTTAGATGAATGCAAATAAATGAAAGAATGCAAGCACTCCCAGACATACCCCACGCGAAGGTAAGGAAAAACTCACTAAAACCTAACAATAGGGAAAAAAAGCTCCACAGGCAATGTGGAGGAGAGAAACCTTAGAAGGGCCGTTCAAGGGGGGATCTCCCTTCTTAGATGTCGGTGATAGTAGTGTTGCAGACGGACAGTTGGTAAGCATGCACTCATGTGTGTGGTGGTATGACGGTATACCAGGGTATTTCGAGATCCCGCCGGTATGATTCTCAATACCGTGACGTCACAGACTGCTATTACACTGACACTGAGTTGATTGTAGTGCACAGCACACGCCAGCAGAGGGTTACGTGGCTATCGTTCTGGGACTACAACAAGCAATGCTGTTTGTTATTTAAGATGAGGTCGGACTCGGCACTGACAGATTTGTGTTCATTATGCTGCTTTTATAAAGCCTCAAATGACGGCTTACAATTGTACAATTTTGGCTGGTAGCTCTCGGCTAGGTGGTAAATTAAAAAGTAGATCTTGGTTCAAAAAAGGTTAGGCACCCCTGCACTAGATCATAGGTGTCAAACTCATGGCCCGCGGGCCAAATGTGGCCCGCCACGTCATTTGATGTGCCCCCCCAAGAGCTCTGGTATAACATTTTTATTTTTATTTTTTTAAACATTAATCTTGGGTAAAGAAATAGCGGCGTTAAAATAATTGTGGGTTAATGCGTTAATAAAGCTTTAACTTTGACAGCCTTAGTTATTACACATTCTTACACATACATGTATGTTGAACATCTGAGGTATTGATGAAGTAACAAAGGAAAAAAGCCAAAAGCACTTATTACTCCTCAGACATTCTTTGACAATTTTACAGCCCAAAATACAAAAAAGATCCAGGCGGAATAGTTAACAAAGGGTTGAAGAAATATTGTCTGAACTGTCAGATGCAAACTGGCTGTGTGACATAACCGAGCATCTCGCTCAATTGAATAAGAAGCTGTAGGGACTAGGCTTGGACGGTATGACGGTATATCAGGGTATTTAGAAATCCCGACGGTATTGAAAATCAATACCGTCCGTCACCGTCAAAATCACAGATGCGCTTCAGTTTCTATAACAGTGAAACGGAGTTTTGAGTGTAGTGCACACATGGAGTGTAGTGTACACACGCGCCAGCAGAGGGCGAGGCCGCTCTAGTGGAGCGAGTGGGTCACAACAGTGTTCACGTTTTACGGTAATGTTGCGACAGTGCTGTGAAAATACCGTAAAGCGTTGTGATGAGAGTTTGTGTGTGTTGTTGTGGAGCAACTGGTGGAGCAAGCAAATAATCCGTCTCTTATTATATGTATATATAATAATATATAAAAAATATTTTTTAGGGGCACATTTTTTTATAACAATTTTACCATTATTAAAAAAATATGTTCCTCCTGCCTCATTACTGTGGTCCTTTTATTTAACATTTAAGTGCGTTTGTTTTCAGGTTTGTATCTTTTATAATGAACCAACTGAGAAAGTGTGTAAATCACTAATAGAACAAAAACAACAAACTGTGTGTGTGTGTGCGCGCGCGCTTGTGTAGTGCTCCTTGAATGAGATCATCACAACACACACACCATTAATCAGGAGGACAAGAAACTCTGCATACATTTGTTTCACAATGAAAAGTGCTTTAGAAATCAAATGAATTATTATTATTGTAAATAACCCCATGAAAGGTTTATTATTTGTATGGGTAATTACCTGCTTCATATTTGAGATGTTACTGGTTTCAGTGTGTGCCTAAAGTGATCAATGTGTTGGGCCGTTTATAGAGATCTATGCCAATTAATGTTTATGTATATCCGGGACTTTTTTTTATAAGAATTGAGAGGTATTTGTATATATGACCTTTATTTTGAAAACTGTTGCAACGCAACCTTATTTACATTTGCGCTTTTGACAGTGAAATGTTCAGTCCAACTTAGCTCGAAGGAAAGACTAATAAAAAAGGTTTAATTGACCCGTATGAGGCTCTTACGGTAGGACTTTGATTGTTTATAGAAGTGGAATGTAATACTATGCAAAACGAGAAATAAACAGTGATTTTACGAGCAGTAAAGTTGCAAGCCACTTTCATTTCATATACGGGGAAACGACAATTATTAGTATTATCTTATTTGCATATTGTCTCATTATTAGATAGATAGATAGATAGGTTGATACTTTATTGATCCGCGGTGTCAATTTAAGTAGACAGTATTTCACGTCCTAATAGTGGGGTACTCACGTAATGCATGGCTGATCCTGAACGTTAGAAGTTTCCGTGTCCCCGTCAATCAATCATCACATCATCACGTCAATCATCATCATCTTATCCTCTCTCCACATCGGACGTGGTTGTCATAAAATGGACTGATATGATATCCATTATCCACTCCGTTGTTCTTGCGGAGCAAGAGCCATATTATTATTTAAAGGAAGCGGCCACATTCAGTTTCGTTTCGCTAGGAATTATGGGATTTGGTGTTGGATGTATAGACTACGCAGACAGGGACATGGTCTTTAATCGCACGATAGACTACAAGTACCAAGTATATAGCGTGACCAATGTTCCCTCTAATTATTTTTTGGTCTGAGCAAACACTCAAACCTCCTGAGCAGACATCAGCAACTACTGAGCAACATACATCACCTGCCGATTAACCGGTTAGTTGATAAGCGGCGGTTTGTAAAAAATCTGAGAATCTTAATTTCCCTTAATGTCTAACATAAAAATATATACATTTTGCTGATACACAGAGAAATAATACAAAAAGGCATATATATTCCTTAAGCTAATATTTATTTGACCATTGATTGACGATACAGAGCATAGTCCTTACTTTGGCAGCGGCGGTGTGAGTCGTGTCACTAACTTTTGTCTTTTTAGGAGGCTGACTAGTCATTATTTTATTAAGTGAATTATAATGCGACTTCAAGGGTGACCATATTGTGATTTTTTTTAAAGAGGACACTCTGCCTTCAGCCTCAAGATACTTAATCAAAGTTTACTCAAAGATGCCTTATCATTATAATATATTTAAAGTATACCTCCTCTGTATGGATATAAAATTATTGTTTAAATTATTTTATATAACAAAATAATATCTCTCTATAACCAAAGTTACTCAACATGCTGTATTATGCCTAAAGTAATCTGACAAATCTCAAGAAAATAACTAAATCAACCTATGACAAAATAATATATATTTTCAAGTCTTACTGGACAAAATAAATAACAAGAAAAATATGATGTAATGTTCTAAATAATACCTCCTGTATTAGAAAATCCAGCTTTAAAAAATATATCTTTATCTTTTCAATGTAATGTAAATTATAAAACAGTAACCTCACAAAGATACTAATTTAAAAGTGCACTATGCAGTTTCAGATTTGTTGCAATTAGTGTACTAAACTAATTTATTACACACATAATCCTTATGATTGTATCATAAGCATCTTATCAAACCAAAACATCATTTTGAGGCATCAAAATAGTTTTCAATTATTTTCTTTCTCTCTCTGTATAGCTGCATTCTTCAATCAATTTGGTCAACTTTGCCATCAAACTCTCACCTTGCACTGCTTTGTTTGTAATGTTTTGCTGTGTCCATGTGAGCTTTGAGATCGCCAGCACCTTTATTAGACACATAAACATTAGGGGTGGGACGATACATCGATCCAGATCGATACATCGATGTAATTATCAACAATCGAATCGGATCGATGCGATGTAATAAGATCGATTCATATCGATACTCTTATTTTGAAAATCCTGTGGCGAGTCTCATATCCGCCCAAGAACAACAGCAGTAGCTCCGTGTGTGTAGACGTTACAGCATAGCATTCTCCCTTTCTGTGTGTGTGTGTGCGCGCGTCTTTGGAAAGACCAGATGAGGTCAGAGGAGTTTGATGTTTAAATGTTATTTAAACATAAACAATATAATACATAATAAATGTAGGCCTATACATGATCATGCAACATCAACAAATTGTTGTAGGAACGGTTTGGAAGAGGGAGGTTGTGAGTTTTGAGTTCCAAAAAATGTAGCTTAAAGTTTAAAGCTCAATATATAAAAACGTGGCACTTTACAGTGAACAGGAGGTCTATTTGTATTTAAAACAATAGATTGATTTTCCTTTAAATGTCTGGAAGAGCTCAAAAATACAAATGTCAAATGATATTTTCATTACCTTTTTTTTGTTGATCTAAATGTTACTGATTGTGTTAAATGGGCATATGATATCATCTCATATCGATCGCAGGCACCTGAATCTAATCGTATCGTATTGTATCGTGAGAGACTTTGTGATATCGGCAAATATCGTATCGTTGTCCAAAGAATCGATATCGTATCGTATCATGATGAAACTGGTGATTCCCACCCCTAATAAACATATGGTCAAGCTTTGCACGCGTTGCACTCCGCTTCCAATTAGTCTCGACCGGGATGATAAATTGGAAATTTTCTCTGCAGTTAATCTGTAATGTACATTTTCGCGTTTGCATTGTGAGGAGCCAGCAATGCTGGTCGGATCTGTCCACTTCCTCATCTGTTGTGTGTGTCTGTGTGAGTGTGCAGTAGCGCTGCCCACAAAGCACTGAAAGCGGGGCTTCTCTTGGTAACGTCACACGCAACAGGTTACCGTTAGGGATGTCCCGATCAAATTTTTTTGCTCCCGATCCGATCCCGATCATGTGATTTTGAGTATCTACCGATACCGATCTTTCCCGATCCGATCAAAAAAATTAAATAAATAAATAAAAATAATAAATATATATTTCTTTTTTATCCCAATTTCTCACATTACATTCACCCTCAATGTTAATGTTATCCGGGTGAAAAGTTAACTTCATTCAAGCGAGGCATTGCAATCCTTGACATAAATCATTTGATGTATAATTAAATCAAAGGAAATGCGTTTGGGTCTGAGAGTGTGGCTGGTCTGCCGTTCTGCAGCTGGATACTTTTGGTTTGTTTTGGCAAAATTCTTCTGCTCTGTGTGACAATAAATAAATGAATGATGATATGCAATTTAAAACCAAAACTAAGGCCTCAGTATGAGTTTAAGACGTGGACATGGTCATGTTTGTTGAATAAAAAAAAAATAGTAGAAAAAAAAAAAATCATTTTTTTTCCCCGACCGATTTCAGATGTGCGCGGGAGCGTTTTGCCATGTGCGCACGCGCGCACGGGCGCACCTTAGGGGGAACATTGAGCGTGACCCAGATTCACTCCACGAAAATCTTTTTTTCACTCAGGCTATCGCAGTAAGTTCATTCATTGCCGACAGATTCTTTCATAGCACCACGACATTGTGTCGCACTGTACAGCCTTGGTTGTAGGCTAATGTTTAAAAAAAAATCCAATTTGTATGGATTAATTTAGGAGTGAAATGCGAATGAAGCGTTGAAATCTCTACTCGCAACGTTGCTACCAGATATAATATTTCAATCGCAACGGCCAAATTAAGGGGCAATTTGCGACGAGATCATCGCAGTGTACAGCCCTGCCCTGAACTAAATCAATGACTAGGTTATAAAGCATTCAAGTAGTTTTCACTGCACATAGAAGTAGCCAAACAACGGGAGCATTTCGGGAGCATATGACCAATACCCAGGCAATTTCTAGCCCTTAAGGAATCAAATAGTCTGCCATGGCTAGATGCTAACGCTAAAACGGTGCAGGCTTCTACCGGTGCGGGACTAAGAGAGCTGACGATGATTTGTTTACTTGGTAACACGGGTTCGGGTTGCCCCCCCCCCCCCCGCTGATGAAAATGAAAGTCATACCGTCAAATACCGTGCACCGCGGTATTATATCATAAAGGTTTGACGGTGTGGAAAAAAGGATACCGCCCAAGCCTAGTAGGGACGCAAACAAGTCCCACCCAAAACTTGACCAATATAGTTGTGAACTGAGACAACCCTTATTTTGTTATTTTTTAGTACAGTTACAGTTGTGTGTTCATGCAGACACATAATAGCAATTTCATTACAAATTGAAAATGGTGGACCCTGATGTAAACAAGTCGAAAGTCTTTCTCTGGTCTGCATCCCCTTAACAATTGTGTATTGAGCTGTACTGTACTGCTGTACCCATTCTGCAATCTGTTAATTAAAGTTAATTAAACTATCTTCCATTAGTTGGATGTATGGCCTCTGCAAGGTTGTGTGCAGCCATTTGTTTTTGTAACATCTGCTACATCTGTCCCACGTGTTCTTTGCAGCTCAGTTGTTAGTTCTGCCCCTCTTGACTGTGACAAAAAGGTTTTGAACAAACTTAATGTCATAGCTTGTATTTGATGATCTTCTTCTTTGTTATTTACTTGAATGGTTTGATCATTGATTAATGGAGTAATATGGGGTTCAGATAAACTAAAATTATTTGTTAAAATAACATAAGCTAACATATATTTTTACATCTATGCAAATGCATATGCAATATGTATAACTTGAATAAGTAATAAATACAGAAACAACATGTTTAACAATATGTAAATGAGTAGCTACATTTATTTTACATTACATTAACATTTATACGGTCTTTGGCCCTTTGAGGGCAACCATAATGCTGGTGTGGCCCTCTGTGAAAATGAGTTTGACACCCCTGCACTAGATGGAGAGGATCAAAACACTGATATTCAGGATCTAGTCATCTTGAAAAGTCTGAATCTGGACCAGGGTGATCCTATCCTGAATTGCTTTGAAATACCGGGACACAATCTGGCAGAGTTGTCTGATCCTGGATCATAAAAAATTGGATTTCAAAAACTGATTGAGATTAAAAGTTTTTTTTTAACTTACTTACTTTCTTTTATATGTAGCACAATCTCAGGGGCTCATACAGAAACAAGCATTTCATCATAAAGTATTCTGTATTTTGACAAATAATAAACAAACTTGAAACGTGAAACCGAGGCTCTGTCTGGAGCACGGAAAGACCTGGGCTGAGATTCTGTTAGTAATTCCCTCCACGCAGAAGACATGGCTGAGTAGAGACAACTATGGCAGTGTCCATCGAAATGAGTCTCTATTATGGGCTACTCTATAACCAGTGATGTCACCATAGACGCCTGCGCAATAGAGCACGCGGAGCGGGTGCTCTACGACTATTGAACATGGGGGGGCAAACGCTGGTTTTGCTCCCCCACTTTTTGATCATATGAAAAATATGATATACCCCCCCCATATATAAATCTAACCATAACTAAGTAATTTCAATCAAATTAATAATACGCAATGACACTTAATAGCAAGTTTTTAAGTTTCCAAAGATTGTGTGACCCCCCACTTTAATGGTTTGATCCAGTGCCCACGGGCCACGGTTCGTCGGCATGGCGTATACGACATGTTGGGGGAGGCGGCTTTTTCGAAAGCCCTTGAAAAATTCAGGCTGGATATTGGATAACATTGTGACTGGATTATTCTTCGGCGTTTACATCAAAATGGAGCAAATCATCATGTAAGTCGAACACTGTGACTGTATACTAAATGCGCAAACAGATTGAAACTGAATATTTCTCGTATGGTGAGCCTCGGCGCTGCTGCGCTGCACCGAGTGAATCCAGAGATACGGGATGGTGCGCAGGTGCTGTGATCACCCAACGGCGGAAATAATGCCGCTTTGAGCAGTTTATAAAAAAATATTAAAAATATTTATTAGCAACGCCGAGCTTTCAAACCATCCCGTATCTCTGTGCGAACCCCTCGTGCAACTGTGAGCACCTTTGTAATGTCTCTGTGATACTTGTATAACGAACGGTTCGGCCAGAACCAGTCCTTCATGGTAAATCTAGGTTGGTTTCCCATTGAGGAGCAAGTGACTGTGGATTCACTCGGTGCAGCACAGTCACGAAAGGGGACCCTGATGTAAACAAGACAAACGTCTTTCTCTGGTCTGCATCGCCTTAACAATTGTGTGTATTGAGCCGTACTGTATTGTACCCATTCTGCAATCTGTTAAATAAAGTTTTCATTCATTCATTCAGCCGCCGCGCTCACTGGGGCTATTAATAGCGTCAATTAGTTGTTGTTGGTACTGCGCTGCGGATGTGAACGGGGCCGGAGGGGCTTTGGGAGGATGGGAAAGTTATTATTATTATTATTATTATAATAGTAATTGGCTATCATACGTGCCTAGCTAGCGTTAGCTAAAAGAGCCCTCGCAGTGAATTTATTATTATTATAGCTATCATACTGCAATATAAACTGAGTTTTATAGTAAAAAGAGCAGCTTTATTTTGGTCAAGATTGAAGGCTCTATATTGCAGGAAATTGCACATACAGGTGTTCATTAAATGTTAAAAAAAGGTAAAAAAAAAATAATACAAAAAAATCTTGCACCCCCTGTTGTGAAGGGCCAGATTAAACCGAATATATATATTTATTTATATATATATATTTAATTGTATTTGTATATTCTCTAATATTCCATGATATCCCTTGTATATTCCTTGTACAATATGCATTGAATATCCATTCTAGCCTACTGAACATCCCATAATAGTCTCCATTCTACTATTGGTCGAGACCTTGGTGCCAGGCTGCCATACCCCTCAGACCCAGTTCAAACGTACCGCTCCACATGTACGAACAAGTCCTAGTTCCGCGTAGGAATCTGACTACCGCACCACTAATGGGACTATTTGTTCATAGTGCGTATATATACTGCGCTACTAAAGTAGGACTTTCTTTTCAGTCCAGTTTCTTACCCTCCAATAGAGTCACAGACGTAAAGCCTCCCCGCGACGCCACGTGTGGGAGTAAGGCCAAGTTCGCCTACCATCGGTATTGAGACATCGTGTATATTAATATTTGAATAGTCATATTTGGCACTATATCGTCGAGTTGGACGTAGTCTATTAAGCTAATAATAGTCTGTTAATATATAGTGCTTCGTGCGGTGAGAATACTACCGTAGTCAGTACCCCATCGTTTCGGGCAGAGAACTGGCTGCTTACCCAGGGTGGTTGACCCCATGTGAAGCTGCACCCGAGGAGCCCCAGAGCCGACGAGCGAGTGGACCTGTATACCGGATTATTCTACCGACGACAGCCCGCCTTCCCAGGCACGGATTATGCTTTGTATACTTTGATTATTCCATGGATAAAGACCCCCGACACTGCCGTGTGTTGGAACCCCCCCCCCTGGAGAGGACGCAAGGTGAGGAGACGCTCTGCAAGACGAGGTCGCTTCACGTCTCTCCCCCGTGGACCGGAGAGAGCCGGCCCACAAAGAGTCCACCTGCTTTCATCTGTGGTCCAAGGATCGCCGGCACATTGAACGGCACTACAGTGGGTTCACCTGGGATACCCTTGGCCGGACGAGGCAGCCGGATTCTACCCCCCCCCCCCTCCTACTCCTGTCGGCTTACAAGCGACCGGATTAACCCCCTCTAGTGTATCTAGTATATAATCATTAAAGTATCATTGCTGTTATTCCTTAACTATTCCAGGTCGTATATTTACCACCTGCGCCTTCAGAGATTGGACATTCTATATTGATATACCGACGAATACTCTTTGCCATAAAAGTGCATACTATTTCAATTCATAAATGTAATTAAGTGATTAAGTGCTTGTTCTACACACCATCGCTGTGTAGAAATAAAGACCTGTTTCGACTTCGTACATTTGTGTTGGATCCGTTTCATCTACGTGAGAGTGTTTATGATAATATATTTATGCCGTGTACTGGGTGGCCGAATATTAAGTACAAAGGTAGTGGTAGTAAGTATCATATCTAGTAATACAGTCAGGGAATTGTACCCCTCAGTTAAAATTGGTCCTTCGAGCCGGAGGGTAATTAGTGTAATATTAATATAGTGTTATTAATATTGAAATGGCCTATGATGAACACTCCACGAAACGATCCTCCTAACCAACGCCCGCAGCGCGAACGACGGCTCCCTCAGTACTTAGAGGCTTACGCTGTCAGTCAACAACCTAGTCTTCTACTAACAGTAAACGCGGTAAAACTAGAAAGTAAAAGTATGTCTAACCCCAACGCCCAGACTACCCCGACCATAGAGGCCCCTACGGGCTCTAATGTAACTGACCAAGTTCACGGTGGGGACCAGTGGGAACCAGACATGACTTCACACCCCGCCAGCACTGAAGAAGTAGTCCCCGATGAGTCCCGGGAGGAATACAACGCTACCGAGAGAGAACTCGGCACGGAAGAAGACGGGGAGAGCACCGTGGAGATAGAGCTCCAAGGCTCCGCAAGGAGTACCCCGAGGGAAGGCTCCCCTATACAACCGCCTTCTCCCAGCGAGGCAGAGAGGACCCTACAGCAGGCCTTCCTCATCAGCCTGAACGCCGCTGCTGAACGCGACCGACTGCAGATCCAGCAGCGAAGCGAACACGAGCAGATACGTCTAGAAATAAGACGCATTCAGATGGAAGAGAATGTGGCCCGAGAACGAGCCGGTGCTCAACGGGACGCAGCGCGCGACAGACAGCAGTCGCAACTAATAGAACAGCTGATCAGACGGACAACACCCTCTCCCTCCGCCAGAGGCTCCAGGAACTCGTCTAGACACACCTCCAGGGCGGCATCCCCTAGCCGAGTAAACAACCCTGAACTTGACCAACAGACGAGGTCTATACCCCCCACAGACCACCTCCCCCCACCGGTCCAAGCGAGACCTAGCAACCGGGAAGGAGCAGCATATCCTGTGGAGAGGCTAAACCAGAGACTACAAGCACTGGATGACCTAACTGAAGACGAAGAGGAAGAGGAGGAGAACCACGCCCGGCTAGATACATTCGGACGGAGCACCCCTGGCTCCAGAGAAGGAACCAGACGACTAAATGATGGAAGAAGATCGGTGACTGTGATGCACCAATCGGAGTCAGTACCGAGCAGCAGGAGCCACAGTACCCCCTCCAGAACGGAGAAGTGGAAGATAGTGTGCCCCTACTGTGAGAAAGAACACTGGCTAGCGCAATGTGACTCCTTCCCCAAGCTGAACGCGGAGGAAGCAGGTCAATGGATAAAGTCCAACAAGCGCTGTTTTCGCTGTGCGCGCTCACACATGGCAGCCGAATGCCGCTTAAAGAAAAGGTGCACCAAGTGCGATGGAGCCCATCTGGACATACTTCACGACAGTAACAGACGGCGCCCTTCACCTGCACCATCCAGCCGCAAAGCGAGCGTCATGTACATCGATCCCGCCAGCAGCAGTGGAGCCCGAGTACTCCTAAAAGTAGTGCGTGTGACACTAAGCTACCAGAATAAAGTCCTGGACACTTACGCCGTCCTCGATGACGGGTCAGAGAAGACCCTGCTGCTCGCCTCCGCTGCGGCCCAGCTAGGGCTGCGGGGAAGCGAAACCCAAATGACAATTCGGACAATAAGACGAGATTTGAAGACGATAAAGGGCGAGAATGTCTCATTCTCTATCGCAGCAAGCGGCCAGCCTGAGCGACGGTACCAGATTACAGACGCTTTCACCAGCCAAGAAATAGGACTGTCGCGGTACACATACCCCGTCGCCAAGCTGATGGAGAAATATGTACATCTGCGCAAGTTACCGATCCCGCTCATAGACAATGCTATGCCGACCCTGTTGATAGGCTCCGACCATGCAGACCTCATTGTCCCGATAGACCGGGTTCATACCGGACCCCGAGGCTGTCCTGCAGCAGTCGAGACCCGTTTGGGATGGACTCTCCAAGGCCCGCTCGCCAAATCTCTCAACCGAAGTACAGCCACTAGATGTCTCCACTCCCGAGTCACAGAGGGAGAAACCGCACTCCTGCAACACGTAGAGCGGCTATGGACCTTGGAACAAATGCCCTTTAAGAACGGAAAGAAAGACATTCGCTCTAAAGATGACATTTACGCAATTCACCTCCTCGAGACAGGGACCAAGAGAGTCCCGGTCAACGGCGTGTTGAGATACGCCACGCCACTCCTGCGGCGAGAAGGAATGCCTACTTTCCACGCCAAGACAGACGCCACAGAACGGTACCTGCTGAACACGGAGCGGCGCTTAGCCAAGAACCCCGCCCAAGAGAGTGTATACCGCGCTGAGATTGAGAAGCTCATCACAGCGGGACACGTCACAAAGATGGACATTAAAGAGGCTGACCAGACCACTGAATCGTGGTACGTGCCCCACCACAAGGTCCATCACAACGGTAAAGACCGCATAGTATTTAACTGCAGTTACCAGATCGGATCCCAAAATCTAAATAAAGAGTTACTGCCCGGTCCCACACTCGGCCCCTCCCTACTCGGCGTTCTACTCCGCTTCCGCCAGGGAAAGGTGGCCATCAGCGGGGACATTAAAGGAATGTTCCTGCAGGTGAGATTAGTAGAGGCGGACAAGCCCCTGTTACGGTTCCTATGGAGAGAGAAGCCAGGAGATGAGCACCCAGCCATCTACCAATGGGAAGTCCTCCCCTTCGGAACGACGTGCAGCCCCTGCTGTGCGACATTTGCACTACAGAAACATGTAGCAGAGGACCCAGCAGCGGACGAAGAGGTCCGACACAGCGTAAAGAACAGCTTCTACGTAGACAACTGTCTACAAAGCCTTTCAACCCAGGAAGAAGCCGAGGCTCTCCTGATTAAACTCCGCGCCTCATTGATCAAAGGCGGCTTTGATCTCAGGCAGTGGGCCAGCAGCGATCCGCAAGTACTGCGCAGCCTCTCCTCCGAGGACAAGGCAGCCAGCAGCGAGACCTGGATGGCTACAATCCCGGGAGAAGCCCAGGAGATGACCCTGGGATTGGTGTGGCGATTCAAAACAGATTCGCTTCACTACAGACACAAGCCCCTGACTACGGAGCAGGGAAGGCCGGCGGCGGCGCCGACCACCAGACGGAGTGTGTACACAACACTCGCCCGACAATATGACCCGCTAGGATGTATTCTACCGTACACCACCAGGGCAAAAATGATTGTACGAGCATTGTGGGACAAGGACCAGGGCTGGGACGACCCCATTCCCGCACACCTTGCATCCACCTGGAGAGAGTGGGAGATGGAGCTCCACTCACTCCCAGGCGTTAATATGCGCCGAAGCTACTTCCCACCCACGGTGAGGCCAGAGACATGTAAAATGGACTTACACGTCTTCAGTGACGCCTCAGAGGTCGCATACGGATCAGTAGCCTACTTGCGGGCCCAAGACCAGGGGGGAGAGATCTACACAGCATTTGTCCTCGCCCGCTCGAGAATAGCCCCACGCAAGCAACAATCTATCCCACGTCTAGAGCTCTGCGCAGCCCTAGCCGGAGCGCACCTAGCCACGCTCATCCAACGTGAGCTCACCATACCGGTGTCTAGAACAATCCTGTGGTCAGATTCCACGACGGTACTCGCCTGGATCAAATCGGACTCATGCAAGTACAAAGTCTTCGTGGGAGTCAGAGTCACCGAGATTCAAGACTTAACCGAAGAGTTAACCGGAGAAACAGAGTGGCGCTACGTTGATACAAAACAGAACCCAGCTGACGTCATCACCCGGGGGATGCCCCTGGATGACCTCACCCGTCGCAATGTCTACAGTGACGGCCCCGCATTCCTAAGACTCCCGGAAGGACAGTGGCCCATGCCTATCCCGAGGGAAGCAAGTCCAGAGGAGGTGGAAAATAAGAAGTCTGTGTTCTGTGGATTGAGCACCGTAGCCTCCACCGACCCTAACATAGACGATTGCACGTCCATAGAGAGTGCACAACAAAGAACATTCCTGCGGTACCACCCGGAGTGCAAGTCCCCCGCTGATATGTCAGCAGCTAACTACGAGGAAGCAGAATTGCTTCTACTGCAGCGAGCCCAGAGAGACTCGTTCCCCGATGAATTGGCCTGTCTACAGGGAGGAAAGCCCGTCCCATCCGACAGCAGATTAATTCACCTGGCCCCCGAGAGCGACGCTCATACCCTCATCAGAGTGGGTGGTCGCCTACGCAGAGACCCCAACACACTCCTGATGGGGCGGCTAGATCCTGCATTACCCCAGACAATGTACCGGCCTGAAGAAGCGAACGGCCGACGAATGTGGAGGTACAGCCAAGTATTAGCCGACAAGTTTTGGAACAGTTTCCTACTGCACTACCTACCGTCTCTACAGACCCGCCAGAAGTGGGTAAAGGAGAGAGACAATTTGACAGAAGGAACAGTCGTCATGATTATTGATCAATCACTGCCCAGAGCTATGTGGCCGGCCGGCCGCGTAAGCAAAGTGATCACCGGTGCCGACGGCAAGGTCCGAGCAGCTGAAGTGCTCGTCCAGGGTCGCACTTACACCCGTCCCGGGGCAAGGCTCATAGAACTGCCTCGACTCCCAGACACAATCGATGATGACCATGACCCTACAACCCTATGACTTTGTGAAGTTGACTGACCCCTACAGCAAACCCTTATGTGTAAATAGACAACGCGATTAATCTGTCTCTGTTTAACTGATTAGGTCTGGGACCTATTCAGGGGGTGGCTGTTGTGAAGGGCCAGATTAAACCGAATATATATATTTATTTATATATATATATTTAATTGTATTTGTATATTCTCTAATATTCCATGATATCCCTTGTATATTCCTTGTACAATATGCATTGAATATCCATTCTAGCCTACTGAACATCCCATAATAGTCTCCATTCTACTATTGGTCGAGACCTTGGTGCCAGGCTGCCATACCCCTCAGACCCAGTTCAAACGTACCGCTCCACATGTACGAACAAGTCCTAGTTCCGCGTAGGAATCTGACTACCGCACCACTAATGGGACTATTTGTTCATAGTGCGTATATATACTGCGCTACTAAAGTAGGACTTTCTTTTCAGTCCAGTTTCTTACCCTCCAATAGAGTCACAGACGTAAAGCCTCCCCGCGACGCCACGTGTGGGAGTAAGGCCAAGTTCGCCTACCATCGGTATTGAGACATCGTGTATATTAATATTTGAATAGTCATATTTGGCACTATATCGTCGAGTTGGACGTAGTCATCTGTGGTCCAAGGATCGCCGGCGCATTGAACGGCACTACAGTGGGTTCACCTGGGATACCCTTGGCCGGACGAGGCAGCCGGATTCTACCCCCCCCCCCCTCCTACTCCTGTCGGCTTACAAGCGACCGGATTAACCCCCTCTAGTGTATCTAGTATATAATCATTAAAGTATCATTGCTGTTATTCCTTAACTATTCCAGGTCGTATATTTACCACCTGCGCCTTCAGAGATTGGACATTCTATATTGATATACCGACGAATACTCTTTGCCATAAAAGTGCATACTATTTCAATTCATAAATGTAATTAAGTGATTAAGTGCTTGTTCTACACACCATCGCTGTGTAGAAATAAAGACCTGTTTCGACTTCGTACATTTGTGTTGGATCCGTTTCATCTACGTGAGAGTGTTTATGATAATATATTTATGCCGTGTACTGGGTGGCCGAATATTAAGTACAAAGGTAGTGGTAGTAAGTATCATATCTAGTAATACAGTCAGGGAATTGTACCCCTCAGTTACACCCCCACTTTCAACTATAACTAGGCGGCCATGTCACTAGTGGTGCTGTTCAACCAATCACATGCACTGCTCATCAGCCGAAATCATCTCCACTGCTCCCACATTGGTTGGGCTTTATGTGTGCGGAGAACCGATTGTGCGCTTGGTCGGTGCTTGTCAACTCATAAAGTTGGAAATGTCCAACTTTACCACCAGTAGGTTGCACTCAAACGGGCGTAAATACCAGTGGTAAACTCTGGGCAGGCTCGCAGACCCTTCACCGCTTGTGGCGCAAATGTATTTCATTATGAACACAGAGTATTATGAGACATCATCAGAAATGTTGACATGTTGGGATTCCTGAAAATCGCTCAAACCACCTGCATCAAGAAAGAAAGGTTCAATCGTCTGAATCTGCTGCCTTGTATCTGATTGGTCCTGACTTTATGATCACATCACACTAGTGCACCCAGAACGCGATCACCTCATATATTACCATATTTGGTCACATAACATTTCCCATTGACGAGGACAGACTGAATGCACCATTAAGTGAGTTCCCCAGCATACGAGGAAACGTGGCCAAAAAACAGTATGACCTGAGGCTACAGTCCCCTTCAAGATGACAGCAGAGTGAACACACTTCTCTAGATGCACTTTGGGAAGAAAACAACAAGAAAGCATGGAACCAGACCCAGATTATAGTTTAGTCAATGAAACGTTTAGAAGTCTTTAGAAGAAGTCTATAATTGTCATGCAGATTAACACACACATGCAAGATAGGCGACCCCAGAGTCGTCCCTGAAATGTCTCTCTGCACTTTTCCCATCCCATCGTCCTCTTTCCCCCCAAGGGCAGCCGGGAGCAGACATGGGCTGCGTTAGTTATCTGTTCTGCATGTTTTTCCATTGGGTTTATCTTATTGAGAGGGGAAACTGTAAGCACGGGGAGAACATGCAAACTCCCCACAGAAAGGCCCGGAAGATACCCCAACTGGGTACCTGGCAACGCGGCAACCTGGTCCCCAAGCGGGAATCAAACCCAGGACCTTCTAGCTGTGCTGCCTGTTTACTTAACGACATGGTTGAAATAATAACGGTCTGTCTCGGCGAAACGATAAACGGTGACATTAGGATGCTGATCCTAGTCTAGAATAAAGAACATCATCTTATATTCAATCTTGATACCAGTCTAGAATAAAGAACATCATCTTATATTCTTGATCCCAGTCTAGAATAAAGAACATCTTATATTCTTGATTCCAGTCTAGAATAAAGAACATCATCTTATATTCTTGATCCCAGTCTAGAATAAAGAACATCATCGTATATTCTTGATCCCAGTCTAGAATAAAGAACATCATCTTATATTCTTGATACCAGTCTAGAATAAAGAACATCATCTTATATTCTTGATCCCAGTCTAGAATAAAGAACATCATCTTATATTCTTGATCCCAGCCTGTTGTTGTTGTTGTTGTTTACATGACATGGTCTGGCGACACAATAAACGGTGATGTTATAACAACAACTTAAAGTTCAAGAACATTAAAGTTGAATAAGGACACATTTAACTTTAATACGGACATATTTAAGTGTAATGATAACATATTTAAGGTTAATAAGAAATGTATTAAGATAATCTTATATTCTTACTCCCAGCAGTATGTTGTTGTTGTTTACGACATGGTTGAAATAATAACGGTCTGTCTCGGCGACACGATACACGGTGACGTTATAAAAACAACGTATTGTCCAAGAACATATTTAACTTTAATGAGAACATATTTAAGTTTACAAACCTGTTCTGATCTCAGGCTTCAGAGCATCCAGCAGTTGACGCTGACGGTCGATCTCTCCTTCATATTCTTCTATGGTTCTATCAAATACTCCAAATATCTCTTCAACAGCTGCAGTCAGTCTCTCGTTGACTAACGATCTCAATATCTGTTTTCTAGACATTTTAAAAGAGGCAACGTAGGATACATATAAGCTACCGAAGCTAAACCGTTAGCAGTAGCTACAGTGGGTCTTTGTTCCTGTGTCGCGAGGCTATAAAAAATATTACAGACTAACGACGGGGCTGTGACGTCAACCATTCTTCTTCTTCGTTGGTTTTTAGGGGCGGTTAGGGTCGAAACTGAAACTATCCACTTGCACAACCTAAAAGTAGGCACTTCCGGCTGACTTCCGGTTGCCAATGGTACTTCCTGTCCCATCCAAATACATTGGTTTTAGCTACTTTTCTCCCCTTATTTAAACAACTTTGTCGTCACAGAGAGGCAATGAAACGTTTGTATTATTATAGTATAGAATGTATTTAATAAGCAAAGTTTGTCAGCAGGGTTTTTGGGCTGTATTTCATGTAAAAACGTTCACTGTTAGTTTACTTGCTCACGCTAATTAAGGCTATTGCTGGCTAACAGAAGCTAGCGCAAGAAACGACGCCGCAAAGTATTGTTTATAGTGCATTTCTTGCCACCTTATAGCATTTGTACATTTGTATGACAGTCTATAATGCTCCCGTGAGGTTTTTCCGGACGTTTTGGTAATGATTTTCACTATAAAATCATATTTCTAAATGACAGGAAGTTGATGAAAACTGGCCGGAATAGCTTTGAGCTAACTATCCTGCAGTCTATGTTGTGCCACTCTGTTCTCCTCTAATGGTCTCCAGGATACCGATGCTTGAGAATCAAACCAGGTGATCAGTGGTCTTATAGAGAACGTTTTTTATCACTTTAGGTTGATGCCCTTTTTAACATCTTGGCCAGGGACTACAGATGAAATCTAGCCTTCTTGTTAATTCTGGCGTATTTACATTTTTAATGTTGATTAATATGCACTGTCCCTTTTGCAAATAAACTTAAACTTAAACCCACCCCAGCAATGTGACTACCTCTGCTTATGTTTATTTTTATGTTTTATTAGGATCCCATTAGCTGTCAAATTAATGACAGCTATCTTCCTGGGTTCCTCACAAGTAAATAATATAACAGAATACAAATACAGAATGTAATTAGTAATATAACAGAATACAAATACAGAATGTAATTAGCAATACAGTTAAAATAAGAAAAAGAAAAAATAAAGCATAAAGGAAATCAAAGTTGAGCTTATAGGACTAGATGGGCGACAATAATGTGGTTAAGAGGCATGGTTTCTATCTTTAGCCTTTAACTGGCGTGGTTTATTTATTCACATGGTATGAGCAGTAACACATGAGTCCTCCTCTCTGTGAGAAGTAGGTGGGGGAGAGAGGTCGAGTAGGAGGAGACATTCCTATTTATACTCGCCACCTGGTGGTGTCTTGAGTGGCTCCGCCTAGAGCGCCCTCTAGTGGAAACAGTTATATATGCAGTTAGACAGTTAATAACAATCCTACCTAGAACCTCTGACTTCAACACTCCCACTTAGGGTTGTATTAGCATACTGGTTAACTTCTCAGAAAAACATTTTACAAAGGAAATAATATAATCCAAATACATCAAAAGAATATGGCAGTCAATATCTACACACCAAACATGACCTCTGCAAATCTCTTCAATTTCAATTTGGAAGCAGGTTTCGTCATATCGTCTGCTACCATGTCGTCCGTTGGACAATAAATCAGTGTCATCCTTTCTTCTCTGATGACAGATCTGGTGAAATTATATTTTATATCGACATGTTTACATCTCTGTCGGCACACAGGGTTTCTAGCAATCGCAATGGTTCCCTGGTTGTCCTCGTAAACAACAGTCTTCTTATATACATAGGTATCCATCCCTTCAAGCAGTTGTTCCAGATAAATACACTCCTGTATGGTCATAGCTAGAGCCATGTTTTCGGCTTCACAAGTTGATAGTGCCACTGTGGGCTGCTTCTTTGTTTTCTCACACAATATCCTGTGGTACTCCTTCTATCTGTGGTGTCAGCTGCCCAGTCTGCATCACTGTAGGCTTTAAGTCCTATACCCTCATTGCTCTTTCTGAAACACAGTTGTTTGTGTGCTGTACCTTTAAGATAACGAAAGACATGTTTTGCTGTAATCCAATGCTCCTCTGTGGGGTCAGCGAAATGCTGTGACAGTTTACTCACTACAAAACATAGGTCAGGGCGGGTACATGTTGTTAAATAAATGAGGCTACCCACAGCTTCTCTGTACATTTTTACATCTGTCAGTTTCTGGGCATCCTCCTGATAGTCTAGTTTTTTATCACATGGTGTTTCCCTTGATCTACATTCTTGCATGTCAAAACGTTTCAGGATATTTTCCACATATCTCTTCTGGGATATTTTTACACAATTGGCAGACTGTTCAAAGTCCATACCTAGAAAATGCTTTATCCTCCCAAGGTCTTTCATTTTGAATCTGGTGGAGAGCATCTCTTTCACCTGTGCTAGGCTTCTAGTGTTGTCTGCTGCTATGATCAAATCATCCACCCAAATGACGATGATCACTTTTCCTGACTCCTTTGACTCCCTCGAGTAAACACAGGGGTCTACTGGGTTCTGTAGGAAGTGATCTTCGATAAGACATGTATGAAGCATCTCGTTCCAATTTCGCCCAGACTGTTTCAGGCCGTAAATGGATTTTTCCAGCTTACACACTAGCTTCTCTCCTTTCTTTTCGTAACCCTCAGGTTGTTCCATATATATCTCCCTATCTATGGGTGCATGCAGATAGGCTGTTTTCACATCCATCTGATGTCAAATTAAATTGTCCTCAGCTGCTTTCTGCACCACTACCCTTATACTGGTCAGATTGGCCGTGGGGGAGAATGTTTCACCGTAGTCTATCCCCTCCCTCTGACTGTAACCCTTAGCTACAAACCTCGCTTTGTACTTGTCGTGGCCTTCAATACCCTCCTTGATTGAATACACCCATTTCCCTCCCACTGTCTGTCTGCCCTCTGGTAACTTGGTTAGAGTGAAGGTGTGGTTGTCCTCTAGGCGGGACCTAATTTCCTCATCCATTGCTCTCTCCCATTTACTTGATTCAGGGGACACTATGGCCTCTTTAAAGGTCTGAGGTACCCCACTAACTACCCTGTAGCAGTAATCAACGGTAGTGGGTGTACTGTCCTCCTCGTCACTCCCTTTCCGGGCATAGTCTGTCAGATACTTTGGGGGTTTGTGTTCCCTTGAGTGATATCTCCCACTGCTTGGGGCACTTGACGTCACCCTCGGGTACTCCTCGTCATCGCCCTCTGGGGGTGGCTGACTGTCTGCCTGCACGACCGTGCTAAGTACACTGGGCTGACGTGTCTCTGTTTCTACACACCTTACTCTGGAGTCCAGCTCTGGCTCCTCTGTCTGTGTCTCGCCCTCACATGTTGTCTTTGTGACAAACTTGACTAGCCTGTGTTTCTGCACTCCCCCTTTACCGGGATAATAAACCAGGAAAGCGGGGCTTCCCTTGTCATGCCCTACAAAGAGTCCTTTTTCACATCTGGACTCAAGCTTTCCTCTGTCCTGCAGGTACGCATAACACACTGATCCAAATCGGTGCATTCTGGCTAGATTACACTTCTTTCCTGTCAGTGCTGTATACGGGGTGGTGCCCGTGTGCTTATTAAAGCACCTGTTTCTGGTGTAAGCGGCTTCTTGCACCGCATAGTGCCATAGGCTCTTAGGTAAGTTACTATCTACTAGCTTACACCTAGCCATCTCGAAAAGAGTGCGCCATTCCCTCTCTGCCACTCCGTTCTGGTGTGGGGAATATGGACATGACGTCTCGTGTCTTATCTTGTTCCTCCTCAACAGTGATTGGAACTCTCTGTTTGTGAATTCGGTTCCGTTGTCGGACCTCAAACATCTTACGTTACCATAAGGGGCTATGTCTGCCAGGTATTTTTCCGTGGCCTGGAGTGTGTCACTCTTTGCTTTAAGAAAGTAAACAAACACTGCCCCTGTGCACACGTCTGTAAAAGACTGTACATATCTAAAGCCTCCTATGGACTCGTTTCTTACTGGACCGGCAAGATCTGTGTTAACCAACGCAAGTGGTACCTTTACTTTTTCTGTGGGATTTCTGTTTCTCGATTGAGCAAACTTCCCCTTTATGCACACTACACTTTCTTTATCAGGTCTACGTTTTTCACCTTCAATGTGCATGCCCTCTGTCACTGCTTGCAGTTTCAGTAAATCCTCGTAATTACAATGACCCATAATCTCATGCCATGTCTGAATATCGTGGCTGACAGTTACTTTACACATATAATTGTCACCATTACACTTGTCGTTGTCATTACACTCTGTTTTCAGGTAATACATTCTCTGATACACCTCTATGTCAAATCGCGTACCGTTGGGCTCTACAAGAAAATGTTTACCTTCAATGAAGAACACTCTGGCACCGTTCGCAGTAGCCACTATTACAGAGAATAGTCCTTGTGGGAACGATGGTACGTAGAGAGCGTTCTTTAACGTCACTGTACGCCGGCGCCCCCCCGCTGTCCGTGAGGCATACCTGTGCGTCTCCTCTCTCTTTCGCCAACCCGTAGGTGCGCTTCCCGTCTGCCAGCTCCATGCTGTGTCTCTCCGGGCGGAACGTTTTGTCAAAGTTCTTGAACCGACTCCTGTCATTGATGCCGTGGGACGACGCACCTGTGTCCACGATCAGTCCCTTCCTTTGGGCCTGTTGCAGCTGCGTTGGCCTGGTGACGTACGCTGTCTGCGCCATCTTGTCCATGCGCGTGTCGCGCGCCCTGGTCGCGTTTCTTCATGCACGCTCTGTCTGCGTGCCGCGTGGATCTGCAGAAGCCACACCAGACAGTCCTCGTGCAGTTACCTCTCCGATGGCCTTTCTCTCCGCATCGCCAACACGCCAGCTCCGTCGTGGGCCTGGTCTTTTCCGTTGGCGTCGCTCGGGCCTTCAACACCCTCTCTCCCGCCTCTGCGGCGGCTGGGTGGGTATCTTCTGAGGCCTCGAAGTTTCTTAACTTGGCCTTGAACTGTCTCAGCGTCATGTCCGCTGAACCGTGTGTTACCAGGAGTGTGAACGGTTTGTACAGCTCCGGTAGTCCTCTCATCATCATCGCCATCATTAACCCATCGCTTGGTGCTTCTCCTGCACTCCTCAATGGCGTCGCGATCTGCTCTGCTCTGTTGACGTATTCGGTCACAGTCTCGGTGTGTCCCTTCTTCAGGGCCGTTAGTGCTATGTGGAGGGCCACGACTCGGGGTCTTCCTCGCCCAATGTAATGCTCTCTCAACACCTCCAGGCTTTCTCGGCCTTTGTCTTTAGTGTGGCGGAATATCAGCCCCAAGCTGGTGTCGTCGAGCAGTGGCGCTAACTCTCAGTACGCGTCTGCGTTACGCTGGTCGTCCAGGGCTTGCTCTTCCGCCATCAGGTCTCTCGTGGGGGCTGCCAGGATCATCTCCTTCAGTGCCGCACCGTGCATGCAGCATAGCATGCGCTCTTCCCAGAGCTCGCAGTCCTCTGCTTTTCCATTGAATGAGGGCCATTTGCTCCTCCCTTTGGTCGCCATGCGTTCTAAGACGGGGTTCTCCCCCTCGCCTCCGTTATGCTCAGCAGGCGCCACACGTTCTAAGACAGGGTTCTACCCCTCGCCTCCGTTGTGCTCAGCATGCTCCGTCTCCCCCGATGCCGCCTCCTCAGGACTGTTGGCTGCTACCTTCTTGGGACTCTTGGCTGCTACCTTCTTGACTTTCTTGGGAGACTTCTTGGCTTTCATGTTGCTCTTTGATGGTGGCCGTAGTTTTAGCTCCTGTTGGCCTAGCGTCTAGCCACGCGGTACTCCCGGTGCTAACCTAGCCTATACTTTAGCTAAACTTGCTACCCTTCTTATTTCGCCCCGGCGTTATCTGGGCCCATAACCTGTTGACAGAATCAGGCTATAGGGCGACAATAATGTGGTCAAGAGGCATGGGTTCTATCTTTAGCCTTTAACTGGCGTGGTTTATTTATTCACATGGTATGAGCAGTAACACATGAGTCCTCCTCTCTGTGAGAAGTAGGTGGGGGAGAGAGGTCGAGTAGGAGGAGACATTCCTATTTATACTCGCCACCTGGTGGTGTCTTGAGTGCCTCCGCCTAGAGCGCCATCTAGTGGAAACAGTTATATATGCAGTTAGACAGTTAATAACAATCCTACCTAGAACCTCTGACTTCAACACTAGATATTACAATCCCTTAGATAATCAGCACTTTTTATTGAATGGGGTAGTGGTAAAAGCTTCACTGGGGTCGTCAGGTGGGCACCCTCCTTCATTGGTGTTTCGTTGACAGGCCCACGACACCTCCGAAGGGCTCAACGGCAACACCTGGCGTCCCAGGTGTGCCCCCCTCTGCTTTTACCCCTCGATGGTCATTTTGCAGCCCAGTTGGGGTCCTTTCTCTTAATCCATAGCCATCTGCTGCTTCGTTCGGCAGCCTCTGACAGTGTTTTGACAGCTTGTCGGAACGCCTGTCCTCGCACCCCCATCCCCTTAAGAAGCTTGGTTGTGGACATGGCAACAAATCCTCTAGATCCAACCTCAACCAGAAGCACCTGGGCAGTGGGCACGCCAGCCTCGTTGTTCTGCCTCGGCTGCTATGTCGGAGTACTTCAGTCGTTTACGTTCATATGCTTCACCAACTGCAGCCTCCCATGGTACAGTTAGTTCCACAATGAATACAGACTTCTGGGACGTTGACCACAAGACCAGGTCCGGCCTGAGGTTAGTTGTAATGATCTCAGGCGGAAAGATTAGTTTCTGGTCCAAGTCAACCTGCATTCTCCAGTCCCGGGCAGTGTCCAGGAGGGTTGCCTCCACTCTTGCAGATGGCTTTGCTGGGAGCTGTCCTGCTCTTACAAAAGAAGTGGTGTTTGAGTGTCTAGGCAATGGGGGAGGGAGGGCATTGTTGGTAGTTCTCCTTCCTTCCAGGGTGATTGCCAGTTGTCTTAGGACCTGGTTGTGTCTCCAGGTGTAGTGCCCTTGGGACAAACTGGTTTTGCAGCCGGTGAGGATGTGCCTCAGTGTTGCGGGGGTTTGGCAAAGCGCACAAGAAGGATCTTCTCCAAACCACTGGTTTAGGTTCTTGGGCGTGGGGAGAACATCATAGGTGGCTTTGATTATGAAGCTGATTTGGCTTCCTTCCATCTCCCAAAGATCCTTCCATGTGAGCTTACGATGCTCCAGGTTTTCCCAGCTAGTCCATTGGCCCTGTTTGGACTGTGAGACTGCCTTTGCGCATCTGTCTGCCTCCTCTTGTTGCCGAACCTGAGCCACCACAAGCTTTCTCCTCTGGGTTGATGTTGCCTTGTGCCATGTGGGTCGACTTGTCCCAAGTCCAAACCCACCTCTTCCATGCTGCACCTGTCCTACAATGTCTCCATGCCTTGCTTGCTGTATGGCCTCAGATGGGATCCATTTCCTCCCAGTTGCCAGTCTGGGAGCAGCCGCTCGGATCACTTCATCTTGAGACTCGATCAGGGTCATGTTCAGCCTCACTTTGGTGCATTTAAACTCCTCTATGAGGCTAGAGACAGGCAATTCCAGGGCCCGTGTCCATACAAGCCGATGTTGCTGAGGCAACGCGGGAGGCCAAGCCACTTCTTGATGTATGAACTGACTGTCCTCTCCAGCTTCTCGACTTTGGTCATGGGGATCTCGTAGACAGTTAGAGGCCACATCAGGCGGGGGAGCAATCCAAACTGCAGGCACCAGAGTTTCCGCTTTCCAGGGAGCAAGGTCTTGTCTATGCTGACAAGGCCTTTGATGGTTTCTTCCCTCAGCTGATCACTCTGGTCTGAGTCTTTGAGGCTCGCATTGTACCATCGCCCTAGGCTCTTGACTGGCAGTTCTGACACCAAAGGAATGGGTGTATCCTTGATGTGGAACCTCTGGTCCACGAGTTTTCCTTTGACAATGGATATGCTCCTGGATTTGCTGGGTTTGAACTTCATCCGTGCCCATGTAATGTTGGCATGAAGCTTTCCCATAAGATGTTTGGTGCATGCAATGGTTGAGCTCAAGGTGGTCATGTCATCCATGTAGGCGTGAATAGGAGATAGACGCTGTCCAGATTGCAGACGTTCTCCTCCCACAACCCACTTGGAAGCTCGAATGACCACTTCCATTGCCATGGTGAAGGCTAGTGGGGAGATGGTACATCCAGCCATTATTCCCACTTCCAAAGATTGCCATGATGTTGTGTATTCTGTTGTTTTGATACAGAATTGCAGATCTTGGAAGTAATTTCTCACCAGGTTTGTGATGGTATTTGAGATGTGGAAGAAGTTGAAGGCTGTCCAGATGAGAGAATGGGGGACGGATCCAAAAGCGTTGGCTAGGTCCAACAATAAGACGTGCAGGTCTCTTCCTTCCCTTTTGGCAGATTGGATTTGGTGCCATATCATGCTTGTATGTTCCAAGCAAATGCCGGCCTTCTGCACAGATGTGTCAATCAAGTTGTTTTGCTTCAGGTATGTTGTCATCCTTTTAGCAACAATGCTGAAGAAGACCTTCCCTTCAACATTCAGCTTGTTGATCTGCCGGAATTGATCGATGTTTGAGGCATCCTTCTCCTTGGGGATTACCACTCCCCCTGCTCTTCGCCACGCTTTTGGGATGGTTTGCTTTGTCCACATCACCTTCATTTGCCTCCACAGATAGCGTAAGATATTTGGGGAGTTTTTATACAGCCGGTATGGAACCCCATTTGGTCCTGGAGCTGAAGCTGCCCTTGCCTTCCTCACTGCTGCTTCCTCAACCTCCCTCCACCTTGGAGGACAGTCATCCAGCTAGTGTTCTGGTTGAGGAATTGGTGGCATGTCTGGTGGTAGTTCCCTCTGTTCATATCTTTCGCTGTCTGTGTGAGTTGTTTTCAGATGGTCCTCAAACTCCCTCTTTGGCACCTTAAGTGACCCGCTCTTTTCCTTTGTGAAGAGTCCTTTTACAAATCTGAAGGGATTCTTGTAGAAGGATGTTCTCGCTCTTTCCTTCCTCTTGCGTCGAGTCCTGAGGTTTTCAGCTCTCCGCAGTCTTCCCAGGCGTCCCTTCAGGTCTGTTTGCAGGAGGTCGATGCCCACTTTTTCCTCCAATGAGGCTCTCTTCCATTGCTTCCTCAAGTCCCTTCTTTCTTTGACAAGGTGCTGGATTTCTTGCTGCCTTCTGGACTTGGGAGGGGTTGTTGGTGTCATGTCCTTCTTTCCTGTCTCTTTTGTTCCGAACCTTTCTGCTCCATAGAAGTAGATCAGATCACCCATTTTATCCAGTTTCTTTTCCACTGTTCCTTTGATTCCGTCCAGGATTTTGATCAGGTCTGCATCGATTGTCACCCACTCTTTCTTGCTGCTGGACTTTGGCCACTTGACATGAGGTCTGTGGCCTTGCATGTTCTTCTCCAAAGAAGGTTGCAAGTGACTTGGTTCCAAGTTCTCTGATGTGCTTGAATTACTTTCAGCCACTGGGGTACTGATGCTCAGTAGACTGTGGGTTAAATCCTGCCGCTGAGCTTCACTCGCCTGACTTGACCTTTCTCTCAGAAGATAATGGTCAATGTGAGGTCCCGGCCTCACTTTCTTCAAGCACTTCATCCGCCCTTGATGTATTCGTAGGCCTCTGATGGATGGACCAGCCACAGCTACATACTCTGTGCTCCTGTCCTTCAGTTGATGTGCCGATTATCTGGTTCGTCGTCATGTTCATTCCAGGGTCAGTTACCGGGTGGTCAGCCGATAAAAAAGATTGATATTCAACATTGAAGATACAATAAATAGTTGTATTCATTCACATCCCCCCAAAAAACATCTAAAAGGGTAACTGAAATTGATACAAATAAAATAAAATATAAACATAAAATAGTTAATCACATCTTTACATCATACTATATCATACTACATCAGTCTCATTTACATCTGGTTGGCTTAATGCCAGATCAAAATGTGTACCTTTTATACAGAACGTTGAGGTGGGAAAATGGCCTGTGTAAAAGGGGCTACAGTCACACAAGGTACTCCCCAAGGTTCCGTACTTGGCCCACTCCTTTTCATCATCTACATCAATTGGTATTTCCAGGAAATGTGCTTCTTTTGTTGCCAGTCCCCTTTTATGTCAGATAGTGCAAAGTTTAGTTTTATGTCATCTTGACTATTGCTCTGCGATGTGGTCATCTACTGCCAGTGGTGACCTCAGGAAGCTCCAGGTGGTCCAGAACAGGGCAGCAAGGTTGGTACTGAACTGCTCACTAAGGTCTAATGTGAGCCGTATGCATGCCCGCCTCTCTTGGCTTAAAGGAAAACTCCAACATTTTGGGAAATTAGCTTATTTGCCATCTACCCTGGAGTTAGACAAGAAGATACATACCTTGTTCTTCTCTGTGCATGCAGTAGGAGTAGGAAGACGTTGCGAACTAGGCTAATGGACGCACTTCTTCAACCATTATCTGAATTAAAAAGAAAAAAGAAAAAGAATCTAACCCTAACTAACCTTACTGTCATGCACTTGTCCTAATAAACTAACCTACACTGTAGCACTCAACACTTTGATGAACATTGTTACTCAGCTGATAGAGTTGTGCCCTTCCTGATGACTTGTTGTACAGAACTTGTAAGTCGCTTTGGATAAAAGCGTCAGCTAAATGACTAAATGTAAATGTAAATGTAATGGAGGAACCTACTTCCAGTGACTGACGCTAAGCTAGGCTAAGGGTGCACGTACTCCTACTGCATGCACAGAGAAGAAAAAGGTATGTATCTTAACACTCCAACATTTTGGGAACCCTGGAGAAGATGCATACCTTTTTCTTCTCTGTGCATGCAGTAGGAGTAGGAAGACGTTTGGAACTAGGCTAATGGAGGAACCTACTTCCAGTGACTGACGCTAAGCTAGGCTAACGTGCTTGTCTTCCTACTCCTACTGCATGCACAGAGAAGAAAAAGGGTATGTTTCTTCTTGTCTAACTCCAGGGTAGATGCCAAATAAGCTAATTTCCCAAAATGTTGGAGTTTTCCTTTAACGTTGAAAATAGATTGTCTTTGTTTTAATATACTTGTGCTGTTCAAGTTGGTCATGAGCAGTAAAACTCCTGTTTTTATACATAAACAGATTGTTTTTAGTAATACTGTGCATGAGCATTACACTAGAGATTCCAGTAGTGGGCAGCTTGAATGAGATATTTTATTTTTAGAGCATTAACTCTTTGGAATAACCTGCCTCAAAACCTCTGCTGCATTTACAGTAGATACACTTTTAAAAATAATCTTAAATTGTTTTTAACACTGTAAAGTATTTTTTTTGTTTTCTGTTTCTGTGCTTGCATGTAATTTTAGCCATCTTAATTGTTAGTTGCATTATGCATTGTGTGTTGAGTACTGACTTTTAATCATTTAGTTTTTGCAATAATACTTGTTTTTGTGAGGACCCCAGGAAGACTAGCTGGTTGCTATGGTACCAGGGATCCTTAATAAAATCAAATAAAATCAAAATCTACATCCTCCCTCTATTTTCATAAACATAGACTCGTACAAGATGGAAAGTCTTTGATGGTCTAATGAACCTAGATTAATAGATTAATCTCTTGATACCTGTGTGATGGTCGTTGCGGCCTAGCTCCCTAGCCGAAGCCTGTAGCTATCTGTTCTGTTAGCCTGTAGCTAGCTCTGTCCTCGTGGCTGCTCCTCCCCCACCCTCCAGCCTCCGAAGAGGTTGGAGGGATCTCTGCTGTCTCGCTGTCAACGCTTGTCTGCTTGTCTGAGTCAAACCGGAAGAACTCACAGCTATAAAGTATATTCCTTAGCAACGGCTGCTAGCCCATAGCAACCCCACCCTATCTCATCATTATAGAAACGGCTTCTCCCCTCCCTAGCTGACCAGCTATAATTTTATTTAAAATTTTGTATCCACTTTTTCTCCTTATTTTAAATTTTTTTTCTCCCATCACGATTTCGTATAGCCAATTCTCCCCTTCAATTCTCCCCTGTCTTGAACGTTGCTAGACTATGCCTCCCACTGGTCGGCTGTAGTGAGGATAGAAGCCTTGCATCACGTGTCCCCTCCAGTACATGAGGAAGCAGCCTTTTCGCATCTTTTCACCAGACAGCGCGGACTCTCAGTGGCGAGGAGTAACGCGTGGGAGGCTCACGCTGCCCCCGATACTTCCTGTCTCTGCTGTACAGGCGTCACCCAACCGACCTGTAGGAGTCGCTGTCCTCAACGTCCAATCCCCACCCATCGACTTTCCACCCGCTACCTCTGCCAATTGAGATAGTATGACGACTGGCCCAAGCCGCAGGCAATACTGACTCGGGGAGTCGAGACCGGAGTCTCTTGCATTGGTGACGAGCGCAATCTCCGCCACCCAGCCGCCTACCAGCTATCTTTGTTGATGCTAAAGCACCTCTGTGGATGACTTTGGCCCACAAGCCCTGCTCCTATCAACCACTATGCCTGTCTGTCTCTTAACTCGCCTGATACACACTACAGGGATGAGGAAGGGACTTGATATTCACGGGTGTTTACATTTTTTATTTTATTTCTTTCATGTTTTACATATATAGTTTTTGTTTTTTTGTTTTGCATATATATATATATTTTTTTCTTTTTTATGTTTTAAAATAGTACACTAATTTGAGTAGTGGAAAAGGGGTAGGATTAAATAAGTGTATACTTCTTCCTACTCCTTTTCGAACATGTAGATTGAGCTGTGTTTTGCTTTTGTTATTGTTTGTTTGTATTCATTGCATGTTCGAAATAAAGATTTCAAATCAAATAAAAAATATGTACTTACATGTTATAACCCCTTTAGACCTACAACGCCTGCTAATAATGCATTATATATCCTGTATATACACACAAATGTGTTTCCTGGTTTCAATGGGATAACACACACAGAGGAGATGTCTGTCTCAGCGTTTATAGTTTAACACGTTTATAGGTTATAACCAAATGCAAATCATTGATTTCCTTCAATACGCTACAGAGTTCCTAAGAGACAGAGAGAGACACAGAGACAGACAGACAGAAAGAGAGACAGCGAAAAAGAGAAAGAGCGAGAGGGAGAGAGAGAGAGAGAGAGAGAGAGAGAGAGAGAGAGAGAGGGGGGGGGGGAAGGAGAGACAGACAAAGAAAAGAGACAGAAAGAAAGGAGACAGAAAGAGAGAGGGGGGGGGTAAAAGGAGACAGAAAGAAAGATATACAAAAAGGGAGAGGGAGAAAAAGAGAGACAAAGATAAAGAAAGGTGGTGTAGGAAACAAAGGACCTGCCTGGTCAACTGTGTATCCTGGACCACATTGAAGGACCTGCCTGGTCAACTGTGTATCCTGGACCACATTGAAGGACCTGGGCTGCCTGGTCAACTGTGTATCCTGGACCACATTGAAGGACCTGCCTGGTCAACTGTGTATCCTGGACCACATTGAAGGACTGTCTGGTCAACTGTGTATCCTGGACCACATTGAAGGACCTGCCTGGTCAACTGTGTATCCTGGACCACATTGAGGGACTGTCTGGTCAACTGTGTATCCTGGACCACATTGAAGGACCTGGGCTGCTTGGTCATTGGTCAACTGTGTATCCTGGACCACATTGAAGGACTGTCTGGTCAACTGTGTATCCTGGACCACATTGAAGGACTGTCTGGTCAACTGTGTATCCTGGACCACATTGAAGGACTGTCTGGTCAACTGTGTATCCTGGACCACATTGAAGGACTGTCTGGTCAACTGTACGTCATGTAAGTTGGGATCTTGTGGCATCTATGCCATGAACACAGAGAAGACCACATCACAGAGAGGAGGAAAGGAAGGAGAGACAGACTGAAAGCAAAGAGACAGAAAGAGAGACAAAGACAAATACAGAAAGAAAGAGACAGAGAGAAGGGGGGAGAGAGAGAGAAAGAGAGAAAAGAGACAGACAGACAGACAGGCAGAAAGAGAGATAGAGAGAGAAGAACTTATCTGCTTTCCATTTCTTCTTCTTTTCTTTTCTCAAATTACATAAGCTGGCTTTATCCACAATACAATGTGTGTCACAATATCTTTTTTCAAAATGCCCATATTATAGGCAATATTGGACTGTCATTTCCCCCCACAAATCAAGTTTGAATGAATCTAAAGTAAAAATCTATTTTGTTATGTAATCCTCTATTATAGGCACCTGTGTGCTCCTGCTCTCCTTCTGCAGCTCCATACCTTTTCATGATCGCAAGCTTCCCCAAAACATTTATTAAAGCCATTTCACACTGAGGATGAATGTATTTTTCAGATGATACTGCTCTTATTGGTCTCATCAACAAAGGTAATGACCAGGCCTGTAAAAAGGAGATTGACTCATTTGTTCATTGGTGTGATCCCAAATAAGGTGAATGTCTCTCCTGTCATCATTAAGGGGCAGGAGGTAGAAATAGTCCAGTCATATAAGTATCGCCATGTCCACCTGGGCCCCGTTCCCCGTACCTGGATAACTGAGTTAGCCGGATAACTTTCGGTGAAGTCTGACTTAAGCCGGACTTTCCCGTTCCCCGTACCTGGATTGTCCAAATCACCATGACAACAGATCCAAAAGTTTGAGCCTGGTCGAGAGCAGGGTTTAAGTTCAAGTTAGCCGGATGAACCATCGCCACGCCCCCGCAAAGAAAGTGACAGCTCGTTTCCTGAAATTATTCCCACAGTCTACGATCTGCATTATACCATTCTGAATTACGTTTTTGTGCTCCATTCTTCCAGAGGGGGCTTTTGAAATGTAAAATAGACCCAAAATGCTGATACTAAATTCACTTTGTCCTAAATAATGCACGTTATATACCGTGGCGCTCGCTCGGTGCGATGTACACATTATGTGGTTATTTTAACAACGCGCAGCATTGCAAATGTGAATCCCGCGGGGATATTTTTAATGATTGAACCTATCGCTCGTTTGGCTCTGATTCCTTTCATATTCTCCACTGTGGATGAGGAGCGAAGAAGGAGAGGAGCGCCTGGATTTTGTTTCATTCAAGCATAAAATTGAAGTGTCTATGCGTGGATTGTGGATCTTGTGTGATATTGTAACTGGGATTAAAATGTCTGATGAGATGCGCTGTTTGACGGATTTGAGAAATTGAATGAGCCGTTGACGTCACATTAATGAATGAGAATAAAGAGATAAAACGTCATTCAAAATAAAGAATATTCTAAACACGGGTCTCTCGTTCATTAATGTATAAACAATGAATTTATCCCATCTGGCACAGTGGCGCAGCGGTAGTGCTCAATCCTGGCAACCCGGCGACCGGTGTTCGAAGCCCCGTGTTTCCAATATAATTTTTTGGAATATAATATTAATGATTATACGCAAAGGTAGCCTAGTTTTAAGTTAAAATATTATAAATCTACATGCATTGAGGATGTCATTCTTTATATAGCTCTCAACGTGCACCAAATTGAATTATTCCTACATTGCAAAATGAAGGAAAGGACTAGGTTTCGAACCCCGGTCGTCTGCGTGAAAGTCAAAAGAAGAACCCGTTACACCACAGTGGAGATAAGTAAAAGATCGACCATACATCAATCAATGGGCAAGAGAGCCCTATCGTTATTCTGTATAACAGTTTAACTAATTATTTTCGCTAGCAAGATCTCATTTGATTATTCAATCCAGCAGGCAAGTTTAAAGAAATATAATCTGATTGATTGAGGTAATGAGGGACTTAAAATTAGCCTATAGATAACGCATTTAACTTGTTGGCGAGGCGATTGAGCCGTACTGCAATCTGTTAATAAAGTTTTAAATCAATTAATCAATCAATGCCGCTAGAGAATCAGGATCTCTGCTATCGATACGTGCTGGCTTTTCAACTGAAGCGGCCGCGCGCATTTATCCTGGGTCTCAAGTCTGGTTTGAGTTAACGAGACTGAATCCACCTTCGAGGAACAGGAAAATCCCGGCTTCAAACATCGGGTTAACTGAATCTGGATAATGACATCTTGATCGACTTAGTTGAACCAGGTACGGGGAATAGGGCCCTGGACAGCAAGCTGGACTGGAAGAACACATATTCTGTGTTCAAGAAAGCAGAGTCTCGACTTTTTCACTTGAGGAAGCTTAGATCTTTCGACATCAGCAGGTCACTTCTTCATGTTTTCTACCAAGGTATCCTTGCTAGTGTCCTCTTGTATGCTCTGCTCTGCTGGGGGGGGGGGCAGTATCATGGTCATTGACAAAAATCTTATAAACAAAAATATTTAAAAGGCTGGCTCAGTGATTGGCCTTCCCCCTGATTCCTTGGAGATCACTATAGCCAAGCGAACAAGGACTAAACTGAACTCTATTATTTCTTTTGAAGGCCATCCTTCTCTTTTAGAAAACAAAAGAAAACGTGTTGAATTTTTTCAATACAATACACTGATTTTGGCTTTTGGAAGATATCTTGTTGCAGACAGACTGAATAGGTATAGGAGGTTTCTCATCATCCAAAGTGAAATCAGAGGTTTTGCGTTTCAGCCATCGATATGATCTGATTCACATGCATCTTCAGTGATGTAGGCGTCGGCCGGCCTAAGTGTGTATTTGCATATTGAGCAGGGAAGCGAGATCCGAGTGGTCACTAGAGACGCATTCTGATGCCAGGTGAGAAGAAGCCACTCAACTCCCCCTGCAATCAAGTCCTTTCTCCCAACTCCTCCTGAGTCTGTCTGTCTGTCTGAAGATTTTTTTCATTCACAGACACTCAAGACATGTCAAAACCTCACAACTCCTTGATAAATCTGGACCCAATGATGTAATAAGTGAAACAGTAAAAGAAAAAGCCAGAAATGACTAGAATCCCACGTTTTCCTCTGTAAAGCATCTTGTGGTGACATATGCCTTGGTGACCTACATAGTGGTCCCTTCTCAGAACCCTCTGCTCCTTCTTCTTTTATTGTACGGAACGCATGGACTGATGCATTCTCCCTCTACGGCCAATTAGCGAACAAGCTATTCAGTCCTCTAACGAGGTGTTATGCATTGCAGAGGGAACACTTCGACACACATTGATCGATAAAATGTTCTGTCAAACACCCGCCTGTCACAGGAAGACACTAGAAGGTATCGACTCCAAGAGTGTTGAAAAACGTTGTTCTCTGTACATAAATAGCATTGTTATTTTAGTTCATTTGTATGCAGACGACACAATTCTCAATTCAGTTGAACCTTCTCCTGATGCTGTTCTGCGCTTTTCAAGATAGCTTCAATAGTACAGTATTCATACAGGCTGCCTTCTCTATAGTCACACAGCGGACATGACCGGTTAGTCTTCGGGTGAGGTGTTAGTTGGACAATGCCTAGGCTAACCGGTCATGTCCTCATTGTTACTCAGCTGATTGAGTTGTACCCTTCCTGATGACTTGTCGTACAGAACTTGTAAGTCGCTTTGGATAAAAGCGTCAGCTAAATAACTAAATGTAAATGTCCGCTTCCATTCATTGTGCTAAGCTAGGCTAATATGCAGCCAGATAGCTTTCTACTGAACGCACAGAGAGGAAACTGGTATCTATCTTCTTGTCTCTCTCTGGAGAAGACGGTAAGCTAATTTCCCAAAATGTTGGCGTGTTCCTTCCTTCCTTCATCCGGACACATGCAGCAAATTTAATTAAAACTGGATTTAGGCATTTCCTCACATGACTACTCACCTTTTTCCAATGCAATGCACAGAGAATTCACATTATTCAGAGAAACTCTTATTTTCGAAAACATTTAAAATAATCGGTAAACAAACGTAGTGCTGAAAATATACAAGTTGACTGCTGTTTTGATAGGGTTAGGGTTTTTACTCGTGGCTACATTTGAAAAAGAAACACAACATTAATACGGTCTGTATTGATCGATGTATGACAAGGACAGCAGTGTTCTCCAACAAGTTAAAAGACCTTGATAAAAAAAGACAACTAGTGTGATCTTCAATACTTTTAATATTGAATCAGTTGTGATATTACAATACAAATCCAAACCCTTTTATTTCTGAACATTTACACTGTCCTCAGAGTCTCGCAACTCACTGAAAATAAACCAAAAACAAAAACAGAAAAATAAAATTCCTACTTTTTAAATCGTCAATTACTATAACTGAGCCAACTACTTTGTCATAATGACGTCAGCGAGTCAAACAATCTGTACTTTCTCAAAAACATTAAAAAAAAAAAAAAAAACACTGACAAAAACACAACTAAACAGTAAATTGTATAAAATGAGAAAAGAAAATCAGTAATTATCAGTAACATACACAGAAGTATTTAGCTTCAAAATAATAATAAAAAAAATATCACATGCTCTTTAGAGTAGTTAGAAGTGGATCTATCACACCTAGACCACTTTAAAGCAATTAGAAATGGATCCATCACACCTAAACCCCTCTAGAGCAGTTAATAGTGGATATATCACACCTAAACCTCTTTAGAGCAGTTAGATGTGGATCCATCACACCTAAACATCTTTAGAACAGTTAGAAGTGGGATCCATCCCACCTAAACCTCACATGAACACACACACTGTAATAACTATCTCTGACTGGCAGAGCTGACCTCCCCTCAGCATCCATTCTGTGTCCCACCAATTAAAAGCACTTGGGACACCAAACGGTGCTAGTGACGGTATGTGTTAAAGGTAGAATCTGTCAAACAGCGACCTCTAGGCCAAAGAGCGCTGCTTGGTATTTTTGATGTTGAGTTGGAGTTTAGTAACTTAACGACTGCAGAACTCGAGAATGATTAGGAATGTCTGACCACTAAGTGTGCCCGACTCTTATCCACCAAAACCTGCATGGACTACAACGTATGACATATATCATGCCAGTTAGAGTACCTTGTGTATAGTGCAGCGACGGTGTCCTTGTTAACACATTAACTGCCACGCTTCTATCCATCAATGTATGATCACTGCCACCAGTCTAAGCCTATGTTCACCTTCTTTGCAGGGCTATAACTTTTTTAATTGTATTGCTAAATTGACATTACTATGGCCCATTCAACATCGATTATCTATCATTCAGGATGTAGGAACGTTATACTTTTTCATTCATAGATTCATATGAAAATACCGCCTAGAATATAAATGTTTTTTTTTATCGTTTTCTGCAGTAATTCCTAGAACGTGAGTTATAGGCATAAACGCATATATAGATTATCAACTGCCGTTTGTTGCCGATACACGTTATATTAACACTTTGATTGCCCAACCCGAGTTTTCTCAGGGTTTACCCCCCGCGGGTTGAATGCCCATCACGAGAATATAGTTTTTGTATGTACCGTTTGATATGATGTTGTATGTACTGTTTGATATGATGTTGTATGTACTGTTTGATATGATGTTGTATGTACCGTTTGATATTATGTATGTAATCGTTTTTTTTTTTTTTTTTATTCGCGATCTGAATTCATATTTCATCAACCGAGGAAAATCAGCCACCCCTGGCGCTCAGATGTGAAAAAAGCGCCCCCTATCGTCTCCCAGATGGTAATTCACCCTTTTGGATTGGACTCAATGAAAATGAATGAGAAAAAAAAAACTCTGACTCCACATTTTACTTCTCACTCATGCAACCGGCGTCGATCAGCTTCACTCTGGACCCTCAGAGCAGCAGGGATTATGTGTTTTTACAGTATACTCGTGGGATCAATAAAAGGATCGATTTTTTCGAATGACGATCAGGAATTGGAATAATCCATTTGGATACCATCTGATCTCAGGTAAGGAATCTATGTTACCAGTCTTAGGATAATCAGACCCGTTTTCACGGAGATATAAGCTTTTATGTGATTATGTGATATGGCTGTTTGACTCTAAGAGCGATCAGGAACTGAGAGAATCGATTTCAGCGCGTGGCACCACCGTGCACACGTACACATATACTATCGATAATCTAGCGTTTATTTGAAAACGATTCATAAATAGGCAGACAAATGACAACGTTCTAGAATATTACAGTACGGGGCGATTATCATAGAATCCTCTTTTTTCTCCGTGAAAACGAGGGTTTTTCTAAATGCTATGAAACGGAAATGAACCAATAAAAAAACAATCTGCTTCGACAATGTTGACTGGAAATAGGTCATTGATAATGCGACGGGCAGATTAGACACAGCCATAATTTAAAACATAGATTAGGCGATATTAACGTTAACATTGGAGTGGATGTCATGTGGGCATTCAAGCACTAAATGAGCGCCCCCTGCTGGGCATTCAAAGTGTTAAAAATTTCAACTGTACACAATCCTGATCATGCGTGGATGAACAGGGGGGGGGGGGGGGGGTCGTTTATAATTCCGTGATCGTCAGTAAATGCTTTATGTAGTATGGGTGATATATTGATCAGAGCAGTTTGCATGAATAATAATAAACACTCACGCTGAAAATGACATCAGCGTCCTCTTAACGTTCGCCGATGAGACTGGAGGAAAAATATCCCACTTATTTGACGGTGATCTCCTAGATCCATTTCCGGTTTGTATAATCATAATAAACGACCAAATCATATCGATTATTGAGTTATGGCAGCGATCCATATACACGATGTGTGTCTAGAGTCCCGCAACAATATGTGAGTGCCGGACGCATTTGCCCGGTGCACCGAGATCACAAGAGATCCATTTCCGGTTGTAACTCGCCGATCATCCACCAGGCGGCAGTATTGAAGCGTTGCAGAGTTGTGCAGGCTCCCACTGCATCAGACCAGGCTCTGTGAGGGCATTCTGAATACCATGGCGAAAAAATGAAATGTGATCTCAATAACGGCGTACGCCGTGGAATGGCAGAATTAGCATGACCTTGAAACACGTTGTACGGCGGTTTTGGCGCAGGATGTGTTAAGATAATTCCCACTGAAATAGTCGTCCAATGGCATGATTATACCCAGTCTGTGTCCTGTGATTCAGGCTATTTATACTGAGAATCTTTCCTGATCTCTCTTGGCAGAGCCTAAGCCCAGCAGTAGCAACCCCTCCCCTATCCCCACTCAGGGCTCTTTTGCCTAGAGGTAGCTGTGTGACCGCAGATTCTACCTTTAATGTGTGTGGACATGGCTGTAACACACATGCATGAAACACCCCCTGTTTTAAACATAGCAACAAAAACAATCATGCGGGAAACTTCGTTTTATTAGTGGGTTCATTTTACTTTTTGGTTCGTTTTCGTTTTATTTTAGAGAATGACCAAATTACTTTCTGGAGATACAAGTTTCAACTCAGTGTTTAATTAAATAATTAACATCTCAATCTGAATATAGGACCTCGATATGAATGCAGGACCATGGTCGTTAATTGGGGGGAGGTTTTAGTCGATGTCAGGTGGTGGAGTGGAGTGGAGAGGAGGTCTGGAGCTTCTCTCTGACCATCAGGAGGACATCTTCTGGAAGGCAAAGACCAAGTAGATACCTAGAGAGAGAGAGAGAAAGAGAGAAATAAAGAGAGAAAGAGAAAGAGAAAGAGAGAGAGATACAGAGTGACCGAGAGATAGAGACAGAAAGAAACAAGTGAGCAACAAAGACAGACAGACAAATCAAACGGGAATCAAGAATCAAGAGAGAGAGAGAACAGAGACTAAAGCTCACTCTACCGCCCAAATGAACCCATCACAACTACATCAGTAAGCTCAGTTCAAAGACCAGCGAAACATGAGTTATATTTATCATATGAAGACAAAGTATCTAAAAAGAGAGTTAGTGCTCTTACTTGTAGCTTCCCACTCTGACTTGCTCAGCGTTCCCTGTGAAGACACAAAACAAGACAACCTTTCAGACAAAACACTGACCTGCTCAGCGTTCCCTGTGGAAACACAAAACAAAACACTGACCTACTCAGCGTTCCCTGTGGAAACACAAAACAAAACACTCTGACCTACTCAGTGTTCCCTGTGGAAACACAAAACACTCTGACCTACTCAGTGTTCCCTGTGAAAACACAAACCAAAACACTGACCACTCAGCGTTCCCTGTGGAAACACAAAACAAAACAAACACAAGGACGTAAGGCAGTTCAATGAGATTAACATCAATTGGATTACACAACCCATGATTTCACATACATGAGAAGGTATGATATATATTGATCCTTGTGATTATTGTGACATTGATTTCTTCCATGTCACCCAGCCCTAGTCTTCATTCCTTTTTGTTTCTGGTGGTGGGGCTACCCATTTGTTTCCATCTGGATTACAGACAGGGCTTTAAAGTGGAGTCATGCTCTCTTACCAGCGGTTGTCTGACTCCAGGTTTCTCAGCGTGTGCTTTGGCGTGGTCGTATTCTCTGGCACCGTCTGTCGCTAGTTTACTCCTCTCATCCCCTGGGAAGGGCTACAACACAGAACAACAACACATTAATATAGAGACATATATTCTAGAACCAACAACAATACATTAATATAGACATATATTCTAGAACCAACAACACATTAATATAGAGACATATATTCTAGAACCAACAACAACACAATATAGACATATTCTAGAACCAACAACAATACATTAATATAGAGACATATATTCTAGAACCAACAACAATACATTAATATAGACATATTCTAGAACCAACAACAATACATTAATATAGAGACATATATTCTAGAACCAACAACAATACATTAATATATAGACATATATTCTAGAACCAACAATACATTAATATAGAGACATATATTCTAGAACCAACAATACATTAATATAGAGGCATATCCTCTAGAACCAACAACACATTAGTCAAGTCATTTATTTATATAGCACATTTGAAAGCTCAAAGAGCCGACCAAAGTGCTGTACAGTAACAAAATAAAAAAATATAGACATAGTCACACAATGGAACAGAGGACAATACAACATGACAAAAGACAGGATGGTCAGCCAATACAGTAGGACCACAAGACACATGGAGTATACAACAGACGATACAGTATGACATAGGACAGTAGACAATATGTTACAGTATGACACAAAGACCATACAGCCAACAATATAGTAAGACCTAGGAGACTAGCCGATATGTTATGGCAGTAGGACTATGCAACAGACAGTACGAGTACGGTAAGACATAAGACACAGGGAGTGACAATAGAGTAGCTGGACACTGTACAGAACACAGAACAGCAACACAAGGGGGACAGAATAAGCACCAGGCTGACGGAGACAAATGTAGAGTGAATGGTAAGGGAGCAAGGATTAATCCTAGTCAAATGCTATGGAGTAGAGGTGGGTTTTGAGGTGGGATTTAAAAGCATCCACAGAGGGAGCAGATCTTATGTCTGGGGGAAGACCAGTCCATAGCCTGTGGGCCACTGCTGGACACACATTAATAGACATATCTTCTAGAACCAACAACAACATATTAATATAGAAACATATCTTCTGGAACCAACAACAACATATTAATATAGAAACATATCTTCTAGAACCAACAACAACATATTAATATAGAAACATATCTTCTAGAACCAACAACAACATATTAATATAGAAACATATCTTCTGGAACCAACAACAATACATCAACATAGAGACATATCTTATAGAACCAACAACAATACATCAATATAGAGAAATATCTTATAGAACCAACAACAATACATACATGTGGACATATCTTCTAGAATCAACACAACACATCAATATAGAAATATCTTCTACAATCAACACAATTCATCAATATGAATAAATATCTCCTAGAACCAACACATCAATATAAATACATATAATCTAGAACAAATACATCAATATAAAATATCTTCTAAAACCAACACAACACATCAATATAAATGCATATATTCTAGAACCAGCAACACATCAATATAAAATATCTTCTAAAACCAACACAACAATATAAAGACATATCTTCTAGAACCAACACAACACATCAATATAAAGAAATATCTTATAGAACCAGCAACACATCAATATAAAGACATATCTTCTAGAACCAACACATCAATATGTAAATATATCTTCTATAAGCCACAGGCCATCAATCATCCATAAGCTCAAAGGACTCTATGTTGCCCTCCATCTCCTGCTGTTGTACCAGAACATTATTCAGCCCATCCTACTGTACTGTTTCTTTAGCTTACTATCCGTTACCAACAGGCCAAACTCGCACGTATAACCAACACCGGGATAATTGGTCTCCACACACCCAACCTCACAGACCTGAACAATATGGCCAGTGCATACATTGCGACCTCAATAGACATCACACTTAATCACTACCTCACCCTACTGCCCTCTGGATGCAGGTACAGAACACTGAGGTCACTACCTCACCCTACTGCCCTCTGGATGCAGGTACAGAACACTGAGGTGCAGAAGGACTCGCTTTGGTAAAAGCCTGATCCCTGCAGCCACAGCCGCCTTGAACAGAAGGCCTCACTGAACAGACCCAAGTGTTTACTGCTGTCTGTTGTTGTATGTGTTATTGTTGTTACTGTGTGCTGTTGTATGTACTGTTTTATATGATATTCATTCAAATATATGATGTTGTATGTACTGTTTGATATGTTGTATGTACTGTTTTGATATGATGTTCTATGTACTGTTTTGATATGTTGCATGTACTGTTTTGATATGATGTTGTATGTACTGTTTGATATGATGTATGTACTGTTTGATATGATGTTGTATGTACTGTTTTGATATGATGTTGCATGTACTGTTTTGATATGATGTTGTATGTACTGTTTGATATGATGTATGTACTGTTTGATATGATGTTGTATGTACTGTTTGATATGATGTTATATGTACTGTTTGATATGTTGTATGTACCGTTTGATATGATGTTGTATGTACTGTTTGATATGATGTTGTATGTAGTTTGATATGATGTTGTATGTACTGTTTGATATGATGTTGTATGTACCGTTTGATATGATGTTGTATGTACTGTTTGATATGATGTTGTATGTACTGTTTGATATGATGTTGTATGTACTGTTTGATATGATGTTGTATGTACTGTTTGATATGATGTTGTATGTACTGTTTGATATGATGTTGTATGTACTGTTTTTATACTTACACTTATATGATGTCCAGGAAGCTATACAAGACAAGGTTCTACCAAAGCTCGATATCAGACTTATATGATGATCTCCGTCTACCTTCATTAGAGAGACTAGTGTCTGAGGACAGATCTCTGTCTACCTTCATTAGAGACTAGTGTCTGAGGACAGATCTCTGTCTACCTTCATTAGAGACTAGTGTCTGAGGACAGATCTCTGTCTACCTTCATTAGAGACTAGTGTCTGAGGACAGATCTCTGTCTACCTTCATTAGAGAGACTAGTGTCTGAGGACAGATCTCTGTCTACCTTCATTAGAGACTAGTGTCTGAGGACAGATCTCTGTCTACCTTCATTAGAGACTAGTGTCTGAGGACAGATCTCTGTCTACCTTCATTAGAGAGACTAGTGTCTGAGGACAGATCTCTGTCTACCTTCATTAGAGACTAGTGTCTGAGGACAGATCTCTGTCTACCTTCATTAGAGACTAGTGTCTGAGGACAGATCTCTGTCTACCTTCATTAGAGACTAGTGTCTGAGGACAGATCTCTGTCTACCTTCATTAGAGACTAGTGTCTGAGGACAGATCTCTGTCTACCTTCATTAGAGACTAGTGTCTGAGGACAGATCTGTCTACCTTCATTAGAGACTAGTGTCTGAGGACAGATCTCCGTCTACCTTCATTAGAGACTAGTGTCTGAGGACAGATCTCTGTCTACCTTCATTAGAGACTAGTGTCTGAGGACAGATCTGTCTACCTTCATTAGAGACTAGTGTCTGAGGACAGATCTCTGTCTACCTTCATTAGAGAGACTAGTGTCTGAGGACAGATCTCTGTCTACCTTCATTAGAGACTAGTGTCTGAGGACAGATCTCTGTCTACCTTCAGTAGAGACTAGTGTCTGAGGACAGATCTCTGTCTACCTTCATTAGAGAGACTAGTGTCTGAGGACAGATCTCTGTCTACCTTCATTAGAGACTAGTGTCTGAGGACAGATCTCTGTCTACCTTCAGTAGAGACTAGTGTCTGAGGACAGATCTCAGTCTACCTTCATTAGAGAGACTAGTGTCTGAGGACAGATCTCTGTCTACCTTCATTAGAGAGACTAGTGTCTGAGGACAGATCTCTGTCTACCTTCATTAGAGACTAGTGTCTGAGGACAGATCTCTGTCTACCTTCATTAGAGACTAGTGTCTGAGGACAGATCTCTGTCTACCTTCATTAGAGACTAGTGTCTGAGGACAGATCTCTGTCTACCTTCATTAGAGACTAGTGTCTGAGGACAGATCTCTGTCTACCTTCAGTAGAGACTAGTGTCTGAGGACAGATCTCTGTCTACCTTCATTAGAGAGACTAGTGTCTGAGGACAGATCTCTGTCTACCTTCATTAGAGACTAGTGTCTGAGGACAGATCTCTGTCTACCTTCATTAGAGACTAGTGTCTGAGGACAGATCTCTGTCTACCTTCATTAGAGACTAGTGTCTGAGGACAGATCTCTGTCTACCTTCATTAGAGACTAGTGTCTGAGGACAGATCTCTGTCTACCTTCATTAGAGACTAGTGTCTGAGGACAGATCTCTGTCTACCTTCATTAGAGACTAGTGTCTGAGGACAGATCTCTGTCTACCTTCAGTAGAGACTAGTGTCTGAGGACAGATCTCTGTCTACCTTCATTAGAGAGACTAGTGTCTGAGGACAGATCTCCGTCTACCTTCATTAGAGACTAGTGTCTGAGGACAGATCTCTGTCTACCTTCATTAGAGAGAATAGTGTCTGAGGACAGATCTCTGTCTACCTTCATTAGAGACTAGTGTCTGAGGACAGATCTCTGTCTACCTTCAGTAGAGACTAGTGTCTGAGGACAGATCTCTGTCTACCTTCATTAGAGACTAGTGTCTGAGGAGAGATCTCTGTCTACCTTCATTAGAGAGACTAGTGTCTGAGGACAGATCTCTGTCTACCTTCATTAGAGAGACTAGTGTCTGAGGACAGATCTCTGTCTACCTTCATTAGAGACTAGTGTCTGAGGACAGATCTCTGTCTACCTTCAGTAGAGACTAGTGTCTGAGGACAGATCTCTGTCTACCTTCATTAGAGAGACTAGTGTCTGAAGACAGATCTCTGTCTACCTTCAGTAGAGACTAGTGTCTGAGGACAGATCTCTGTCTACCTTCAGTAGAGACTAGTGTCTGAGGACAGATCTCTGTCTACCTTCATTAGAGAGACTAGTGTCTGAGGACAGATCTCTGTCTACCTTCATTAGAGAGACTAGTGTCTGAAATGTTTCCAGGGATAATGTTAGATATGGTTCTTATCATATCTAAGGTTCTATCTATCTATCTATCTATCTATCTATCTATCTATCTATATGGTTCATATAATATCTAAGGTTAAATATGGTTCATATCATATCTAAAGTTAGATATGGTTCATATCTCCAGAGCTCATATTAGATAGGGTTTTTTTTTTTTTTTTTTTTAACTGGGCTTTTGAGGTGATGAAATCACTGCGCCCAGGCAGAAGTGGTTCAGCAAAATGTTTTGTATATATCTGCTTAGAAAACGTAAATGTCGAATTATTTGTCTTCACGTGGTAAATACACAGGTCACAACATGTTTACAGGAAAGTTTTGGAGTTGTATTTGGAGTTTATTTCGTGACTGTTGGGAACTAGGCTACCCTGGCACACCTACTTCCAGTGAATGACGCTAAGCTAGGCTAACGGTGCGGCTGTTCCCTAAGCCTAATGCATGCACAGAGAAGAAAAGGGTATGTATCTGCTTGTCTAACTCCAGGGTAGATGGCAAATAAGATAATTTCCCAAAAAGGTTAGATATGGTTAATGTCTCTATAGTTAAGGTTAGATGTGGTTCATATAATCTCCAGGGCTAAAATTAGATATGGTTAATGTATCTATGGTTAAGGTTAGATGTGGTTCATGTCTCTATGGTTAAGGTTAGATGTGGTTAATATCTCCAGGACTACGGTTAGATAATGGTTCATATCTCCAAGGTTAGACATGTAGTAGGACATCATGTGTCCTCTTCCTCATGGTTCATACCTCCAGGGCACTCATCCTCATCATCAGGCTGCGATGCTGCTCCTTCTGGATGTGTTCCTCAAAGAACTCTCTGAACCTCTTCTTAAACACCAACCGCATGCCATGCTTCTTAGCCAGTCTACATACACACACACACACACAATTGGCATGGACAGCATACAATGTACACAACCCCAGAGAGACTAGTTTAAAATATCATTTTAATAACTAATTTAGAACATGTTTGTTAAGTTAAACCCCAGAGAGACCCGTCTTCCCTTGAATTCAATAGGTCATTATTGGTGGGTGTAGCAGTAACACCAAATGAATAGTTTTCTTCTTTGAGGCATAGATTATTAAAGATGATTGTTTCCCAGTTTGTCATATGTGGGGCCAGTTCTAAGGAAAACCCAGGCCCAACGACAAGGAGTACCAAGTAGGGTTGGGTACTTTTAAGGGTACTGACCGAATTACGTCTGTACTGCAGAACCAACACACACACACACGTGTGGTGTGATTCACGCTAGAGCGAGTGCTGTAGAAAACGGTATACCTTGTGAGCAGGGTTTAATTCTTTTTTTAATACAAATAAAAAATAATTGTAACTTAATTTACATGTTTACATTTAGTAATTTAGCCGACGCATTTATCCAAAGCGACTTACAAATTATGTACAATAAGTTAGCAGGAGGGGTACAACTCTGGCAGCTAAGGGTAAGTGGTATTGTTCATCTAGCAGTGTCAAACTTGAGTGCTACACTCTTGAGTGCATAGTAGTCTGCACATACTACAAACTACCACAAGAGGGAGCCTTTTCCACAAATATGTATATTACTGTTCCATCTCTTGGGTCTTTGGAAAGACCAGACGAGGTCAGAAAGGTTTGATAGTATTAGTATTTACTGAGGATAGACAGATAATGTTGATAAACATAATACAAAATAAATACATGATAAATGTATCCATGATCATGCTATGTTCATGACAACGACAGAAGGTTAGGACCAGCCAACTGAGAAGCATTAACGGTCATTTGGAACAGTGAGTAACCTTGACTAAATCAGTCTTGTAAATCTAAAATCTGAACTCAGCCTGGTTTCACTCAGCTGATAGTAAGGGGCGTGTTAAAACTGCATTTTCTGTTAGTTTAGTGTTTGCCTAATGTGAGTCTGAGTTGAATCTGGGAGGGGGGGGGGGGGGGCTGGTGGGAGGGAACTGGTGGGGGGATGGGCTGGTGAGAGGGAACTGTTGGGAGGGAGCGGGAGTGGGGGTGGGGGGGGGGAGAACCAAAATGGATGATTCTATATTTTGACACTGACCATATAAATGTATGTATCCATGCTGGTTGAAAATGAAAATAAAATTATTAAAAAAAAAAAAAAAAAAAAAAAAAGACTGCCCCTGCCTTTTGTTCTGCTAGAGCAGCTAGACCAGGGGTCAGCAACCTTTTTGACATGGAGTGCCTGTTTGAAATATAGTTGTAACTAGTGTGCCTCAACAATATTCCATGAATCGTAATTAGTTTCTTCTCATAATCAGGTCTTTTTAATGATAATTTTTACATTACATCATTATTGTTATTGTTATTATTAACAATATTATTATGATGGTTGTATCAACCCTAAATCTGAGTTGGGGGGGGGGAATGCAATGCAGACAAACAGCTGCATACAGTGCGACCATTTCACTCACATTTGCCCATTCATTTTTGGACACATCACACACCATCGGTGTGTGTACTGTACGTGTGCTGTCATAGCTCCACCTACAGGCCTAATGGAGAACACCAGGAGAACACCAGGATGTGAATGGAGGGTGAATGTGAGGTATATCGTGTAAATAAGTTTTGATTGATCGCAAGACTACACTGTAAAAAAAAAATTATTAGTTACCAGAACTTAAAAATATTGAGTTCAGTTACTGTGCATTAAGGTTTTCAGTTTTCAATCCATAATAAGTTAACAGAAAAATAAGTACACAACCACATTATTTCAACCTAATAAAACTATGTTTATTGTCATTGTTTTAAGAACACAAGTTGACTTGGTAATACTCACATTTTGAGTAAAAAAATGGCTTTTAACATGTGCAATGTTCAATGAAATAGAAAAATAAATAATACAATTTGTTGATTAATCCCACTGGTCACAATGGTGACCGTAATAATGTTTTTGTTATAAGGCTCTGCAAATGTTACTGAATGATGTATTTCCAGCTAAATTGAAATAATAAACAAATAAAGGGTCTCAATTAAATATGTGGAAGTAAAAAGAACCTGTGGGAGGATTTCAACAAGATAAATGTGACAACAGTGCAAAATAGTTCACTATAATATTTCAAAGCTAATTTTTTTTTTTTTTTTTTAGTGCTGCCCCCTGTGCCTATGCAAATGCCCCGCGTGCCTATGCAGGCACGCGTGCCTAGGGTTGCCTACCCCTGAGCTAGACAGTCATCATGTTTTCCTGCGGGTGTTCTCAGAGGAAGAAACCGACTAACCCATCAGAGTGCTAAGTAGACCATTATCCTATGTATTACTCTATTCTGGATTTATTTTTCCTTTCCCTTCCAGTTTAGCAATTATCTACCTTTCTTCCTCCCCTCTTCACATGAGAACCTCACCTTTCCTCCTGCTACTTACACCCCTTCAACAATGTGCTTCCTACCCATCCCTACTGTAGTGGCTATTTGTCAACAACAACTAATAAAAACTAAAAAGCCACTGAAGCACCAGGGCAGCGAATCTTACGCAGATCAGGAAGTCCATTGTCCAGACAGCATTTGACAGTTTTGTGGCATTTATTGTCTGTTAATCAAAGAATACAGAACAATTATGTTTGAAACTATATGATCTCCTGACGCTGGTAAAAACCATATACCTTCCCTGATGCCCACTGTGCTATTGTCTCTAATTACCTAAATACACCCAGCTGTGCTTCCCAATTGCCCAAAACCCCTTCAAAGTAAAAGCATTTAGCTGCAACTCATATAATAACTTAAATAATATGGCTGTAAACAAATTAATTCTACAAAATCACATAACAAATAAATATATTAAATAAATGTGAAAATAGTCAATAGCTCCCACACCTACCCTACCCTACCCTCCTCCAGACCAGCTTCAAGCCATCCACGCCAGTTTGGAAGCAACCCTGCTACCTGCCTACGGCCACAAATATACCTGTCACTGTACGTGGAGGCTTATGGAATTGCCAATCAGCAGTCAGGAAAGCAGACTTCATTACTGCCTATGCCCATAGTCAAAACCTCCAGCTTCTGGCTCTTACTGAGACCTGGATAACACCAAACTATAACTTCACTCACACACCACGACCATCCAGACGTGGTGGATGCACTGGTCTTTTGACCTCGAGAACATCTGCAGCTGCTTCGCCCAACCCCCACCCATTCCAAATGCTGAATCAAGAACCTCATCTTTTAATCTGTCATCTTTCTCTCCCATTACAGACGCTGAAGCGTCGACACTGGTAATAATAATAATAATGTCGAACCATTCAGTCTACACGCCAGCTGGACCCGATACCCTCCCCACTCCATAGCAGCAGACATCCTCCCATTCCTAACTGCAACCATCAACTCCTCCCTCAACTCAGGGGTGGTTCCTAGTACCTCCCTAAAACAAGCCAGAGTCACACCACTCATAAAAAAAAAAACCATGAACCCCACCATCATACTATCCGTCTCTCTTCTCTCCTTCCTTTCTAAATCACTTGAACGTGCTGTATCCAACCAACTCACTGATTATCTATTATAGAATGACTTCCTAGACCCTAATCAGTCAGGCTTCAGGACTGGTCACTCAACAGAGACGGCCCTCATAGCAATCACAGAGCCTCTTCACTTAGCAAGAGCAAAGGGCCTCTCCTCTGTCCCGATTCTCCTGGATTATTTATCAGCAGCCTTCAACACAGTCAACCATCAGATCAGATCCTCCTCGCAGGGCTCGGTCCTTGGACCCCTCCTCTTCTCCCTCTACACCAAATCTCTGGGTAACATTAACATGTCTCATGCCTTCTCGTATCACTGCTATGCCGATGATACTCAACTCTTCCTCTCCTCCCTCAGATATCCATGTCTCTGAGCCGATCTCGGCCTGTCTGTCCGACATCTCCACCTGTATGAAGACCAACCACCTCAAACTAAACCTAAGCAAAACAGAGTTGCTTCACCTGCCGCCCAAATCCTCCCCGCTGACCGAAGAGCATTTCTACTAACTCTTCCAGCAGGTCCCTGTTCTAAAAGGAGCATTTCTACTAACTCTTCCAGCAGGTCCCTGTTCTAAAAGGAGCATTTCTACTAACTCTTCCAGCAGGTCCCTGTTCAAAAAGGAGCATTTCTACTAACTCTTCCAGCAGGTCCCTGTTCTAAAAGGAGCATTTCTACTAACTCTTCCAGCAGGTCCCTGTTCTAAAAGGAGCATTTCCACTCACTCCTGCAGCAGGAACCCTGTTCTAAAAGGAGAATTTCTACTAATTCTTCCAGCAGGAACCCTGTTCTAAAGGGAGACTTTCTAAAGGAACTCTGTTCTAAATGGAGTTTCTACCGGAACTCTGTTCTAATGGGAGCGTTTCTACAGGAACTTGGCTCTAAAGGGAGTGTTTCTACTCACTCCTCCAGCAGGGGGAAGTACACCAGGAACTCGGGCACGTTGACCACACCTTCCAGGTTGAAGTGGTACTGGCAGCCAAACAGAGGATAGGAACCCTTCTCTTCAAATGTCACACTGTAAACATCATTACCAAATGACAAGGAATCGGATGCCTCTACACGCTTACTGAGGAGAGAGAGAGAGAGTGTGGGATAGGGGGAGAGAGAGGAACAGGGGGAGAGAGACAGAAAGAGAAAAAGAGGGCAGAAGAGAAGAGAAAAATGAGGATAGAAGATAACTGAAAAGAATACTAATACAAATACTTTCTACGTATGCTAGAGTTGTTTCTTACTGATATGTTCTAATATTGAGCACCAATGCAACATGTACAGTATCTTTATAAGCCTTGAGAACATGACACCTGACAACCACATCAAATCACAGAGTTGATTCTTACACCAGTTCGTATGCGTCCGGCGTGGTTCCTATGAAATAACCTCCCGGTTTCAGCCTCTCACAGGCGTTCCTCAGCATCATGTCGGCCTGTTGCTGGGACTCAAAGGAGTAATGGTAGACGAACTGACAGCTGCACACATCAAACAACATCTCTGGATCCTTCAGCCTCTGCGACAGAACCTCCTGGTAGGAGACACAGGGGGGTCATGGTTAACACTTTGAGTGCCAGCGACGAGATTTCTCGTTAGTTCATGCCGACCGTTGAGTGCCAGCGATGAGATATCTCGTTTTTTTTTATTATTTTTTTTATTATTATTAGCGATTTGAATTCATATTTCATCAATCTAGTCTCACGTTAGTGCTGCAAACTCTCTCTGAGCTCCATTGGGAAAATACTGCCCCCTATCGTCTCTCCCTGTTGTACTGCACCCCTTTGGAATGGATTGAATGAAACACATGGGGGGGGGGAATCCTGCTTCCTCATTTTACTTCTTGGGCAAGCCACCCGAGAGGATCGGATTCATTGCCGAGCCCCAAAACAGCGTAGGATACATATTTCCAGTACCCAGCGTTGGATCAATAAACGCGATCGATATTTGGCGATCAGGAATTGGAATAATCTTTTTGGAGAACATCTGATCTGAGGTAAGGAATCTATTTTACCAGTCTTAGGATAATCAGAACTTTTTTCACAGAGATATCAACGTGTGCCCTATGTGTGTGTGCGCTGATCAGGAAATGAGAGAATCGATTTTTCAGCTCGCTTCTATAGCGTGCATAAGTACACATATACTATCGATAATCTAGCGTTTATTTGAAAACGATTCATAAATAGGCCGAAAAATGCCAACGTTTTTTGTGTATTCCAGAATATTCCAGTAAAGGGCGATTATCACAGAATCTTTATATTTTCCTGAAACTTAAAAAAAAACTAGCGTTTTTCAAAATGGTATAAAACGGAAATTAACCCATTAAAAAACAATCCGTTTCGACAATGTTGACTGCAAACAAGTCAATGATAAGCGACGGCCAGATTAGACACATAGCCATAATTTAAGACATAGTTTATGCGTTTGCAAATATGAGAGCTCCATCATTGAAGTGGACGCTGGCATACGGAGGCTTTTAGCGCTCCACATGGCTGGCACTGAGTGTGTTAAGGAGAGGAAGACACAAGGGTTGCTCAGGGTTTAGTAGGTAGATATCGGGCAGATACCAACTCATATAGCTGGATGGGGTATCGGCTACAGATCCATTACACATCAGCACAGCAGTAACTAACTAAGCAACTAACTAACTAACCCAACTGACTAACTAACCAACTAACCCTAACTAACTAATAAGATAAGATACTCCTTTATTGACCTCCTTGGGGAAATGCAGGGATCATAGCAGCATGGGAAGGGGGGGAGGGAGTCTGTGGCTGAACATGCTCCTCATCTTGGCTAGGTCCTCAGGGAGGGGTTCTCAAGGATAGCGGCCAGCTTCCTTCTCATCCTCCTCTCTGCCACCGCCTCTAGTTTGACCAGCTCAACTCACCACAGAGGTAGCCTAGCTTCCTTACCAGCTTGTTCAGTTTGTTAGTGTCCCTTGAGTTGATGTAGCCCCCCCCAGCATACAACAGCAAAGAAGAAGATGCTGGCTACTACAGACTGGTATAACGACTGCAGCAGTCTATTGCACACATTGAAGGACCAGAGTCTCCTCAGGAAGAACGGCCTGCTCTGTCCCTTCCTATACAGGGCCTCTGTGTTGTCCGACCAGTCTAGTTTGTTGTTCAGGTGTACTCCAAGGAACATGTATGTCTCCACCATCTCCACCACCTCATCCCCTCGGATGGTGTCCCAACTGGGACCTAGTCTAACTGGGACCTGGTCTAACTGGGTCTTAGTCTAACTGGAACCTAGTCTAACTGGGACTTAGTCTAACTGGGACTTAGTCTAACTGGGACCTAGTCTAACTGGGACCTAGTCTAACTGGGACCTAGTCTAACTGATACCTGACAGGAGGGAGGATAACAGTGGTGCAGTCAGCAGTGATGAACTCGGCAGTGAAGATCCTCCCGTTAAGATGGGTTACCTTGGTGCAGTCAGCAGTGATGAACTCAGCAGTGAAGATCCTCTCGTTAGAATGACCCTTCCTCCTCATGTCCTCATACCGACTCTGACACTGTTCCACTGACACTGCTGCTATATCTGCAATGCATAACACAATTATTATTATTATTATGATTGTTATTATTATTATTGTTGATATTATTGTTATATATTGTTATTATTATTGTTGTTGTAATTGTTATTGCTACTATTATTATTAGTTATTATTATTATTGATATTATTGCCGTTAACACATTCTGTGCCACGCAGTTTGCCCATCTTATACCACTCTCTGCCAGTGCTGTAAGCCTATGGAGTCACTCACCTTCTTTGCAGGGCTATAACTTTTTAAATATTATAGCTATATCGACATTACTATGGCCCATTCAACATCGGGTATCTATCGTTCCGGATGTGGGAACGTTATATTTTTCCATTCATACATTGTCGTGTTAGTACCGTTGTGAATATAAGTATGTTTTTAGAGTGTAGAGCAGTAATTCCTATAACTGTAGTATTAAGTGTATATTATAACAGTAGTAATGCGTGTATATTATAACAGTAGTAATATGTGTATATTATAACTGTAGTATTATGGCATTATAAAAGAGCAGTGGAGTAGACTGGTGCGTGAATCGTTGCTCTTTTATAATCACAGGTAGAGCTGATATTTATCATCGGATAAATTAAGAATCAAGAGCTTGGTAACTCGGGCGGCTGGGTGGCGCAGCGGACTAAGCGCTCGTCACCAACGCGAGAGACACTGGTATCGAATCCGGCTGTCAGCGTTGCCTCCGGCTTGGCCGGCCGTCATACTGGCTCAATTGGCAGAGTCAGCGGGAGGGAAGCCGGTGGGGTGGTATTCTGGTCGTTGTAAACAGCGACTCCAGTCAGGGCGCCTGCACAGCGAGGGAGGGAGATGATGAGGGTAGTGTGACCTCCCACACGTTACACCTCACCAGTGTTGTGCTAGTTACTGAAAAATAGTAACTCAGTTACTTTACTAGTTACTTCATTTCAAAGTAACTTCGTTACTGTACTAGTTACTTACACCCAAAAGTAATGAGTTACTGTGAAAAGTAACTATTTAGTTATTTAAAAAAAAATAAAAAAAATAAATTGCTCAAGTCCCATGCCCCATATACTCAAAATCGGTTGATCAACTTGACAGTTTCCATTCACATCACCGAACTCTGCTAAGCAATGTGGTCTAGAGCGTTTCATTATATATTCCCTCCCCGCTGTATGTATATTTCTCTCCCACCCACCCACCCCCTCCTAATGTACAGTCCCCTCCCCATCATATGTATATACTCTGTCAGGATCTAGGGGTAACAGTACTGTATATTTGAATACCGCTTATGTCACAAATGTATCAGTACTAAATACCTATATGTCCCTATGCCATAAATGTCATGTATGTTGTGTATGTCATAAATGTCTATATGAATTGAAAATGGGGGACCCTGATGGAAACAAGACAAACGTCTTTCTCAGGTCTGCATCCCCTTAACAATTGTATGTATTGAGCCGTACTGTATTGTACCCATTCTGCAATCTGTTAAATAAAGTTTTCATTCATTCATTCATTCATCCATTCATTAATTCATTCATAACCATCTTGCAGCATTGTTATCAAAGCATTGCAACGTTAGAATAGTTAGGATATCAATTGTGCATGAAAGGACTATATTTATATTGTTTGATTAGTATTATGAGATTCCCTGGCAGATTAAGTACAGTCAAAATCCGTTGATCTTGAGTTTCAGTGAACACATTGCACTCACCGTCACCAGTCTGCGGTGGTCGAGATGTAACGTTAGTCCAGTTGACTCCAGCAGCCCTTCAAACATGTTCTTTATCTCGTTTCCATGTTGTATATTAATTATCTCTCCAAGTAGTTGCTAAATGGTTTGTTAGTTCGTTATTATTACTGCGTTCTTATTATGTAGATTCATAGCGAGCGTCCTCTTGTTGTTTACTGTAGAGAGCGCCTATTTCTTTCAGAACGTCAGTGGCCAATCAGAAGTGCGAAACCAGAATGAGGCTACGGAAAGAAATAATAATAATAATAATACTTCGTTTTATATAGCGCCTTTCAGTCTACAGTAAACAAAACAAACGCAGGCGAAATAAGGACGCTCGCTATGAATCTACATAAAAAGAACGCAGTAACGAACTAACAAACCATTCAGTAACGTAAGTAGCGTTACTGAATTTCAAAAGTAATGCGTTAGAGTACTAGTTGCGGCAAAAAGTAACTTCGTTTCTGTAACGCGTTACTTTGTAACGCGTTAGTCCCAACACTGCACCTCACCAATGAGAGTCCGCGCTGGCAGGTGAAAAGATGCTAGTGGCTGTCTCCTATGTCTCAGAGGAAGCATCTGATAGACTTCAGGGCTCCCTAGACCGACCAGTGGGGGGGCACATGCGAGCAACGACCAGGAAGGGGAGGGGGGAATTGGAATAACGACTAAAATTGGGATGGGAGAAAAAAAACAGAAAAACAGGAGAAAAAGTGGATAAAAAAAAAAAGAGCTTGGTAACTCTTGGACATTTAAAATCCATGATTTCAAACCATTTTATCCATGTATCATCCGTGTATGTATTTAACTCCTTCAGCGCCAGTCGCGATGATAGTCGGGTTAACTCGCCATCGCTTGAGCACCAATCACGAGTATAGTCTGGTTTTAATCGTTATTTCTTTTATTAGCGATATCCATTCATTTTCATCCATCCAGCCTGATGTTATCGTTGGGAATGGGTCTGAGCTCGCAAAAGGGCAAATACCGCCGCCTACGCCTTCCAGCTGGTATTGCACTCCACTGGGAATGGTGTAGTTTCTTTTCTGGGACGATACTCAGGCGAGGTAACCTGTTTCAACTATACATCTGCGAGGCTGCCCCCCCTCAATATGCAATGCTGTTGAACATGGCACGGACCTCCGCGCCCAGTACTTCAAATGGCAATCAGATAATTGGATTATTTCTCAGATACAAGGTAAGAACACTATATATGAATTTGATCGTTGATCTGATATTTATTTCTACCCCGATCGACGCTGTCTCTGTGTGTGTGTGTGGCTGTAGGCAAAAAATGACAACGTGTTTAGTGTATTCCACTAAAACGCTATTATCGCTTCTTTCTCTGGAATTACTCAGAAGCACCCAAAGTTATACTCATATTCAAAACGGTATAAAACGGAAATGTACAGATGAAAAAACAATCCGTTTTGTACATGTTGACTGGAAGCAACTCACTGATAATCGACGGGTGTATTAGTCCCATAGCTATAATTTAAGATATATTTTAAGCACTCGCAAATCGTGGTACTAGCGCCATCTCGCGGATTAAGCTCCGGCGCTGAATGAGTTAATATCCGATTTCCAAAATCGGAAAACCAATAACGGGATTCTTTTTTTTTTTTTTTTTTTTTTTTGTCTTTTTCCCCCTCCATTTTCCTCCGATTTTCTCCCATCCCAATGTTAGTCGTATGCCAATTCCCAGTCCCTTCCTGGTCGCTGCGCACTTACCCCCCACAGTCAGATCATCTGGGAGAGTGGAGGCTACCACGTGCTTCCTCCGACACACGTCCAGCCAATCACCGCTTCTTTTCACCTGGCAGCGCGGATTCTCATCGAGAGGGCGTAGCGTGTGGGAGGACCACACTATCCCCCTTGAGTCCTATCCGCGCTTAGCAGGCGCCCCGACCGAACTGTAGGAGTCGCTGTTTACAACGACCCGGACCCACCCCGCCAGCTTCTCCCACCCTCTAATACAGCCAATTGTATTAGTGCAGACGGCCAGCCAAGCTGGTGACAACCCCGGAGAATAACGGGATATTTTATCGTTTTGATCATTTACTATTTCCGATTTGTTGTTTCTCCCTGCATGTGCCTGCGAAAAGGTCACTAATGGAAGGACTTTCTCCTATGCTCATGTTACATTTGTAACTTAATTGACACGTTAACCCATTTCAATAAAAATTCATCCGTGGTTTTGTAGTAAAGGAGAGGGGAGGAGGGGAGAAACAGCCCGGTGCCGAGGTTGTTAAATTGCTCCGTTCTCCGCTTGATATAATTAATCAAATGTCCAAAGGGCTCTGTACTCTTCCCTAATACTGCCAATGTGTATTAGTGCGGACGACCAGCTAAACTGAAAGCAATGTGGAGCGCTGGGCTCGAACAGGGAGGCGTACCTGTTCGAGCCCAGTCTCCAGTATTCGTGGTGAGCGCCTTGCCCACTGCACCACGTAGCCGCCCTATCAAATGTCCAATCTAAAGAATTTTGTTTGCTTATAATAGCCTGCTTGTTAAGTATCCCAAATTGCAATGAAGTCATGTTTAAAATGTAAAATATATGAATTCCGATTATATTTTTGTCCCATCCACTATCCGTTCACTAATACTTCGCAAGTTGCCTAGTCTACACACCAGTGCATGCATAAGCACTGCTGGCTAGAGCTGTGTTGTCTGCGCACACACTTTCAAATAAACAAAGTGTTGGCATAGTTTGTCAGAATCTGAAAATTAAATGTTTTATCATTTAAGCTGGTGGTCTCGCTGATGTTGAGTTGGAGGTGGTTGCTGTCGCTCCACCCCACAAAGCTCTCCACCAGGGCTCTGTACTCGTCCTCATTGTCATCTGTGATGTAACTTACAATAGAGGAGTCGTCTGAGAACTTCTGTATAGGTGGCACCCGCTTGAGTTATGGAATATGTGTATTACCTGCAGTATTAGTATAGTAGTAAATAATTAGATATGTCCGATATTATCGGCCGATATTGGCATTAAAATGCAATATCGAAAATTAGCGGTATAACATTATTTATTTTTTTATATTATTTTTTTATTTAACTTTTATTTACCCAGGCAAGCAAGTAAGAACAAATTCTTATATACAAAAGCAGCCTGACGAAAAAGCAAAAGCTTTGTACATTCATACAAGTAAATAAAAATAAATTACAGTAGCAATAGTATACAAGGAAAATTACAATAAATAATGGAGAGAGAAGGAAAGAGAGAGGGATAAAGAGAAAGGGAGAGTGAGAACCAGAGGGAGAGAGAAGAAAAGGGGAGATGCACAGATACTGTTTACATTTAGAATGCCTTGTTGAATGCATCCAGTGAAATTAACACATCAATGCATACTTTTATTGTCAAAAGATACATATATCGGTATCGGTTGATATCGGTATCAGAAATTAAGAGTTGGACAATATCGGATATCGGTAAAAAAGCCAATATTGAACATCCCTAGTAGTAATATGTATATTACCTGCACAGACCATGCGGTCGATGTGTCCTTTCCTCCATTTCAGCAGGTCTCCTCCCTTCCCACAGCCCAGGTCTAGTACTGAGACCTCCTTGCTGGTCTGACGAACCTTGTCCAAGATTTCACCTAGAGATAACATCAATCAATCAAATTAATCAATCAGTCATTAAATCAAACAGCCAGCGCGTCAACGGTCGGTCAGCAGTCAGTCAGACAAGGACTACATTTTACATTTAGTCATTTAGCTGACGCTTTTATCCAAAGTGACTTACTTACTTGGGTGCTGCAGTGTTCAGTGCATAATAGTAGTATAATAATAGTAGAGAGAGACATATTAGTATAGCAGATAGAAATATAGGCAAGGAAGAGTGCATGATAGTAGAAGACAGTACTAAAAAAAAATGTAAAGAAGATTTAGTCAACGGCGAAAGATTGGTCGGGTTTCGGCTGTCCTAGACTATATCAGCCCGATAGTTATAGTTGTATAATTTTGTTAAATAGTTAGTTATATAGTTATAGTACTAGTTATATAGTAAAACAGATATCTCCTATTTACACAGTATAGCCTACTTTGCCATTAAAGAAAATTCAGAAAACTCCACTCTACTATAGTGAGACTAGATAGGAGGTCAGTCTACTATAGTGAGACTAGATAGGTCATTCTACTATAGTGAGACTAGATAGGAGGTCAGTCTACTATAGTGAGACTAGATAGGAGGTCAGTCTACTATAGTGAGACTAGATAGGAGGTCAGTCTACTATAGTGAGACTAGATAGGAGGTCAGTCTACTATAGTGAGACTAGATAGGAGGTCAGTCTACTATAGTGAGACTAGATAGGAGGTCAGTCTACTATAGTGAGACTAGATAGGAGGTCGGTCTACTATAGTGAGACTAGATAGGAGGTCAGTCTACTATAGTGAGACTAGATAGGAGGTCAGTCTACTATAGTGAGACTAGATAGGTCAGTCTACTATAGTGAGACTAGATAGGTCAGTCTACTATAGTGAGACTAGATAGGAGGTCGGTCTACTATAGTGAGACTAGATAGGAGGTCGGTCTACTATAGTGAGACTAGATAGGTCAGTCTACTATAGTGAGACTAGATAGGAGGTCAGTCTACTATAGTGAGACTAGATAGGAGGTCGGTCTACTATAGTGAGACTAGATAGGAGGTCAGTCTACTATAGTGAGACTAGATAGGAGGTTAGTCTACTATAGTGAGACTGAGACTAGATAGGAGGTCAGTCTACTATAGTGAGACTAGATAGGAGGTTGGTCTACTATAGTGAGACTAGATAGGGGGTCAGTCTACTATAGTGAGACTAGATAGGAGGTTGGTCTACTATAGTGAGACTAGATAGGGGTTATTATCTCTACTATAGTGAGACTAGATAGGAGGTTGGTCTACTATAGTGAGACTAGATAGGGGGTCAGTCTAATATAGTGAGACTAGATAGGAGGTTGGGCTACTATAGTGAGACTAGATAGGAGGTTGGTCTACTATAGTGAGACTAGATAGGAGGTTGGTCTACTATAGTGAGACTAGATAGGAGGTTGGTCTACTATAGTGAGACTAGATAGGAGGTTGGTCTACTATAGTGAGACTAGATAGGAGGTTGGTCTACTATAGTGAGACTAGATAAGAGGTTGTCTACTATAGTGAGACTATATAGGGGTTATTCTCTACTATAGTGAGACTAGATAGGTCAGTCTAATATAGTGAGACTAGATAGGAGGTCAGTCTACTATAGTGAGACTAGATAGGAGGTTGGTCTACTATAGTGAGACTAGATAGGAGGTTATTCTCTACTATAGTGAGACTAGATAGGAGGTCAGTCTACTATAGTGAGACTAGATAGGAGGTCAGTCTACTATAGTGAGACTAGATAGGAGGTCAGTCTACTATAGTGAGACTAGATAGGAGGTCAGTCTACTATAGTGAGACTAGATAGGAGGTCAGTCTACTATAGTGAGACTAGATAGGGGGTTATTCTGTACTATAGTGAGACTAGATAGGGGGTTATTAATCTCTACTATATTATCACCTATCAGAACGCTCTTCAGCCAGTTGTTGAAGTTCCTCATGTAGAAGATCCTACTCTGGGTACGGACCTCCAGACCCGTCTCCTGCAGAGTGTTATAATGACTGGCTACCTTCTCACTGTGACCTGTGACCTGAGAGAGAGAGAGAGAGAGAGGAGAGAGAGGAGAGAGAGGAGAGAGAGAGAGAGAGAGAGAGAGAGAGAGAGAGAGAGAGAGAGAGAGAGTTCATGTATGAGACTAGATGAGTTATAATGACAGGGTACCTTCTCACTAAACAGAGAGAGAGAATGAGAGAGATGAGAGAGAGAAAGACAGTGTTTTCTATTGTAGGCGAATATCCACAATGATAATATGGAAGGAGAATAACGAGCGGTATGCATGAGGAGATGACACTGTGGTGCCTGGATCATCTGACCTCCTCATTAAATTCAAATGTGAAGGTAGTTAGAACAGAGACAGAGACAGACAGAGAGAGAGAGAGAGAGAGAGAGAGAGAGAGAGAGAGAGAGAGAGAGAGAGAGAGAGAGAGAGAGAGAGAGAGAGAGACACAGAGGAAGAGAGAGAAAGTGAGTGAGGGAAATAGAGAGGGAGAGAGATAGAGAGGAGAGAGAGATAGAGAGGAGAGGGAGACAGAGGGGCGAATTCACAAAGAATGGATTGCGCTGTGGTAATAGCACCCTTAACTGCACGCGATTTGCGTGCAGTATCTGCTCCGTCTTTCCGAGCCACACTAAAGATATTGCGCGGATGAGATACTAGCGCAAACACACCCATAGGTGTGCAATTTGCTCCTGATTTGCTCCAGCGCAGTTGGCAGTTATCAGGACCTGAAATGAGGGAGGGGGAATTAAGCTCTTAAATCCAATGCACACGGCGGGCGATACTTGTTGGCTTCCATTGTTATGAATGAGAGAACCCACACAGGAGATTTTCGAGCGACAATCACGTTCACAATGAGGAAATAACATGACTTCTGCTGGTGTATTATTTGTAATATAAATTAATTTATAAATAGTACATTCATTGATCAATAACCTATGTATTATTACCATGCTATTTATGTTAGTTATTCATTAACAAAGTTAGTTCAGGGCAATTCCAGCATTATGGATGTTACATTCAGAGAGAACATTGGAAACTTAACTTAACATTGACAAGGCATCGATTTGAATTGGAAGTATAATTTACACATTTTAGTTACACTTATTGAGATAAAGATGAGCCTGCAGTAAGAAATGTTGACCTTTTGGATTTTGAGATAGGTGACAAAATACACAGCGTTATGGATGTTACGGAAATTGACAAGCTTTTCGGACTCACTGAACACATGATGAAAACTCTGTGAATATCTTTTTCAAAGAATAACATGTTTACTATCACTTTGTAGGGAAGGGTTTGAGGTACCCAAAAAGCATATGCAGGAAAACCTGGCATTTCCTCTCAAGGAATGAATCACAAAAGTGCCGTTATGGATGTTACATTTTTGCGTTATGGATGTTACACGCCTGAAATAGACAAAAACACTATAAAAATAAGGCTTTACCCACATGTGTTTGACTTCGGTGGACCATTTTGAGGGTCAAACCAGTCTGGATTCAAGTTGTAGTCTGAAAAAATGCCAGGAAATGCTGAGAGAATTGTTGCATATATATAGAACACAAATGTTCTAGAATGTTCGATTATGACATCATACTGTGACATCACAAATGTTCTAGAATGTTCTATTATGACATCATACTGTGACATCACAAATGTTCTAGAATGTTCTATTATGACATCATACTGTGACATCACAAAAATCACAAAAAATAAATAAAATTATTTTCAAAATATCAGTCACTTCTGAAAATAAATTACAAAAAGTTTTTGGAAAATAGCTCTTTATTTGATTAACATAAAAAGGTGTTTTCTATACAGAGAACAGCAATATTAATATCGGTTAAATCAGAAAATGAGTTTTGGAGCAATTCCATGAAAATGTCAACCTCACCATGAAAAAGAAAGTTATAAAAAATCAAGTCCAATTCACTCTACCTGGACTGGTTCAGAGAAATGGTATCTCCCTCTGTTATCCATGTGAGGATTGAGGTGTTCACGAATCTGATCAAAACTGACCCAGGACTTGTCCCCTTTGGTTGGAAGTGCAGCGGTAAGCCTCCATAAGGGACATGGACATGTGGCATTTCTGAACCCTCTGCTTGACTCCTTCTCTTATGGTCACTGCATCCTTCATTCCTGGGGCCTGTCTTGAAAGGTCGTCCCTGAAATAATATTCATTTATAGGGATGCACCGAATGGGAAATTCTTGGCCGAAACAGATACCGAAAATAGAACCGAATTCCGAAAGGCCGAAAATGATTCATAGAATAGAATTTTTTTTACCAATGTTGTTCAGCTACCTGATTATGGAAAAATATATGATTATGGCTAAACTTAACTTAAATAATAAATAATCACTATTATGGGTCTTTTTGTATCACAAACAGTACTGTATTTGCAAATCTGGTATGTCATAAATGTATAGATATAGCAGTACTGTCTATCTGTATGTCATGTATGTCATATTATGTCCTGATGAATTGAAAATGGGGGACCCTGATGTAAACAAGACGAAAGTCTTTCTCTGGTCTGCATCCCCTTAACAATTGTGTGTATTGAGCTGTACTGTAGTCTGTACCTATTCTGCAATCTGTTAATAAAGTTTTCAATATATGAGAGAGAGAGAGCGAGAGCGAGAGCGAGAGAGAGAGAGAGAAGACATGTGGACATCTGTGCTCTACTGAGCGCACCTTTCTAGTCCCCAGATGAATGTGCTCTCTTGACTTTGGCACAGTAGACGCGCGACGTGTATGCTCGAGAATGATAATAATGCTCTTCAGATTATATTATCAACGCCAGACAGCGTCAATGTGAGAAACACAACCCCCCCCCCCTCTCGCTCTGAAGAATATGCATATTAGATCACTCAGTGATTAACCGCGACGGGCATATAGTAAATAAGGATATAAAGCATTGCGTGCGGAGTTTACATAGAAACAGCGCGACTCCGCCGAGTCCCAAGAGAGTTTTCACAGGCTGCAGAAGCAGGACTGAAGAGCTCACGTTAAGCATGTAATGACTGAAGCCGCGTTTTGATGACATCATCACAACAACACGCGTTAGGTTACAGGTTGTTTCTGTTTTTCGGTGATATATTTTCGGTGAAAAAACTCTTTCGGCCGAAAGCCGAAAGGGCAGTTTTCGGTGGCCGAAATTTCGGTGCATCCCTACTCATTTACTTTCTGTTTGGTTTCATTTGTGGTTTCTGTGTTTTTTGGGGTGGGTTTCTTGTCACTATACTCGGCAAAACAATAACAAATACACATGTAGGCTGAGCAAACGCAAGGGGGAGATGGCCGACAGCAGCCGATTAGCAGTAGGCTAAAGTGGACACTGCTCTGCCTAGACCAACAATGTGTGAAAAGGTTGTGTCTGGAAATGTGTTGGATTTTAATCAAACAAGGAGTCATAAAATACTTCTGATTTAAATCAAACAAAGGGATCATAATCGGACTTAACAACACACATTTTTGATAGTGTTTTTTGTCTATTTCAGGCGTGTAACATCCATAACGCAAAAATGTAACATCCATAACGGCACTTTTTTGTGATTCATTCCTTGAGGAAATGCCAGGTTTTCCTGAATGTGCTTTTTGGGTACCTCAAACCCTTCCCTACAAAGTGATAGTAAACATGTTATTCTTTGAAAAAGATATTCACAGAGTTTTCATCATGTGTTCAGTGAGTCCGAAAAGTTTGTCAATTTCCGTAACATCCATAACGTTGTGTATTTTGTCACCTATCTCAAAATCCAAAAGGTCAAAACATTTCTTATTGCAGGCTCATCTTTATCTCAATAAGTGTAACTAAAATGTGTAAATTATACTTCAAACAAAGGGGTCATAATCGGACTTAACAACACACATTCGCAATGTAACATCCGTCACTTGCAATGTAACATCCATAACGGTAACATCCATAACACTTGTAAAGAATACAAAAAATAAGACCAGAATGACTAATTGTTGCCAATATGTCATCTTTATAAAAGTTAGCTTTGCTTAAGAAGTTTGGTTGACATTGCATTCCAGATGCATGTTTTATGACAACTTTTCCTGGAAAACGTTATGGATGTTGCATTCGCTGTCCCATAAAGGGGCATTATAACAGCATGCTTCACCTGCCAATGGAAAGACACAAAGTACATAATTGATTCACATATTGATACAACAGCCCTTCATGACCAAAGGTGAGGTTAGAAAAATATCTGTAATTTTTTTTGACATTCTGGCCATTCAGAAAGTCATACAATTAACACTTTAATCGCCGGAAACGCCGAAACTCGTCATTCCCCGCCATGCTCATTCTGCCGAAGACGCTGTAACACGTCTTTGATATCAATATTTCAAAAATCTGTGATCGAAATCATATTTCTCCCCCGGGGACCTGAGATATACTGCTGAGCTCCACTCAACTCTCTAACGGTTCAAGAGCACCATCTGGTGGCCGATCGGCAGATCGCCCAACAGGAAGTCATGTGGATGAAGTGGTGCTCACCCATATTTTGTCCGGGCACTCGCTATCATTAGCAGGACTCCATCTTGACAGTGAACACTGATCGGTGCAAATAACTCGACAAACAACATGATTTGGACGTATATACTATTATACAACCTGGAAATGGATCGGGTATTTATACATCCCATAATAGGAATATCTCTGCTCCACGCTCATCGCCCAACGGTGCGAGGAAGATACGGTAAGATCCAGCATTATTTTCCAACGTGTTCTTTACTAACTGCTCTGATGATCATATCACCCACACTAGATGAATGATATAACATTGCCCACGGAATTATAAACGACCCCCGCCCATCCGGTCAACATCAGATCATACGTAGTAACTCCTAGAAGCACATCCAGTTGAAATTTTTTATCTCGCACAGATTCCTACCAAACTGTATTTGATCATCAATATAATGCATTTAGGGCTATAAATCAAGTTCTGGAGAAAGCTGCAGAAAACGATAAAAACATACTTATACTTTAGACCGTATTTTAGTATGAATATGTGAATGAAAAAGTATAACGTTGCTACACCCTGAACAATAGATATAGGACATTGAATGGGCCATAATAATGTCAATTTAGCAATACAATTTAAAAGGTTATAGCCCTGCAAAGAAGGGGAACTTCTCCATAGACAAATAGAGATGGCGAGGGATGGTAAATTATGAATTTAACCATGGCGATCAAAGTGTTAGGTTAATCGAAAAATAAATGTTTACATCATTGTGTCTCCTCCTGTAGTGTGAAAAAACACGCATTCTCATAAATATTACGATCAAATCTATTTTGTACTTCAAAATATAGACCTTGATGATACATTTGAAATTGGTTTAGTTATGATCATGTTATTTAAATTTTTTCATGGTGAGGTTGACATTTTGCATGGAATTGCCCTTCACCATTTATATGTGCTGCTTAATATAGCCTACATAAACAAATCTGTCTATTTATCGATACTCCCATCAATCGACAATCATGACGTTGCATTACTGCTGATCAGCACGCCTTTCAGGTTAACTGGTGAAAAAAATAGTTTAAGTGGTAACGTTAGCAAGCTATAATCTCCAGACATGTTTTGGCCATTCGAGACCGTTTTCAAATGTCCAATCCAACGAATTTTGTTCGCTCATAAAATGCTTACAAATGTTAAATGTGATAGATGACTGTTAACACATTGGTTGCCAAAAACGCTTTGCGGCGTTATTGCCTGCCATGCATTGACCGCCAACAACGCTGTACAGCGTTTTTTAGATCAATATTTAATTTTTTCGCCATGGCATTCATAATTCATCCAGCCAACCTCCGGTGCTCCAGCGGGACCCTGAATGAGACTGCAACGCCTCAATACCGCCGCCTGGTGGATGGTCGGCGAGTTACACTCTCAAAACCGGATGTTGTGATCGGTGCATAAAGGAAATTCCTCCGGCAGTCCCATCATGTTACGGGACTCCAGATAGGGGTGCACCGATGTATCGGTCGGGTATCGGTATCGGTCGATAAGTGCCTTGTTGACTGCAATCGGCCTATCGACCGATAAGCTCGAATGTGCCGATGGCAGTAGCCGATAAATATCCATCAATTTGTGTAGCGTCAAAAGGAAAAAAAAAAGTTCAGTCGCGACCTGCACAACGCCGCCCCCAGTCCCCCACACAGTCACGCACACAAGCTACTAGGGATGGGTACCGAACCGAAACACGTCGGTACTACCGAGTATCGAATCAAGTGAGAAAAAAAAAATTTACTTTTTTTTTTTCATGTCAACGTTCACACGCACAATATATGCTTACCTAGGATTTGACTTGATTCAACAACAAAGCAGTCGGAGCAATAACGAGCCGAAAACTGTCGAAATTGTAGTTATTTGAAGTTTGGATTTTTTTTTTACGACTGAGGTAGGTAAATTACATTTCTTGACTAAAGTACCGAAAAAAGGTACCGTTGGGTACCGGTATCGATTCACAGGTACCGGTTCAAATGTGAAAGGTACCCATCCCTACAAGCCACTGCATCAAAGTTACTACTTATGATTAACAAAGGCATTCGTTTTGTGGCATTAACGTTATATAGTTAGTGTTACACGTTCAATAACATCAGCATATTATTTACCCAAACATAGCAAGTAGCAAGCATTACTCGTTCATCATAGCTCAGTTCCATTCCGTTGCTCATAGAGCCCCGAGTTGTACCCATTCTGCAATCTGTTAATAAAGTTTTCAATCAGACAAATGTATAGAAAGGCTTTGTTTTATTATAACATTCGTTGCAGTAAAATCATTATGCCTCGTTTGGTCATCCTGCGGAGCGCTGGTAATCTATCGTGGTCGGCGGGGAGCTAACGTATTAGCTACGGTAAGTTTGTTGTGCTTCTCGCAAGCAGGTCAATGGCGGCATTCCCGGAAGTAAAAAACGAATAAACGCTTGCCGATTGGTGGTAACAGCAGAGGCGGGTGCAAGCGGTGTGACGTAATTGGCAGAATCGACTGTCAATCAAAATTGTTCTGTTGCATTGCATTGGTTGAGAGCTCTGGTTGAGACAATAGTATCCAGCTGCAGCCCGGCAGACCATACTGTGAGAGAGATAGTGCTATTTCTTGATGTTTCCTTTTTTTAAGTAAGTAAAGAGGCCTATTTTCATATCGGTGAGCACAATTTGTAATACAAAAAGAGAGACGTGTGGCCTATTTATTTAATATTTTATTTATTCATTTATTATTATTATTTTATTTGTTGCCATGGCTAAAATAATAGTCAAGCATAGGGCTAAAACATTTTCATAAACAATAATAAAAAAATTTGTTATTTGGTTATAATAAGGGCTTTTCTATGCATTTGTCTGATTGATTGATTGATTGAAAGCTTTATTGACAGATTGCAGTGGGTACAATACAGTACAGCTCAGTGGACCAGAAAAAGACTTTTGGCTTTTTTACATAAGGGTCCTCCATTTTCAATTCATCAAAACATTTAGAGACATACAAAATGTACAAATATACAGTAGTTTCATAAATATATATATATATATTACAAAAATATATATATATATTAAAAAAAATTATAAGAATGCCACAAATATCGGTATCGGCCGATTGTGTTAGTTGAACAATCGGTATCGGTGGCAAATTTTCATATCGGTGCATCCCTAACTCCAGACAAACACTATAGTGCATATGGATCGCTGCCATAACGCAATAATCGATATGATTTCGGCATTTATTGCGCCATACAAACCGGAAATGGATATAGGAGATCGGCGTCGAATAATTGGGATCTTCTCCTCCAGTCTCATCGGCGAACGGTAAGAGGACAGTAACGTTATTTTCAGCCCGATTGTTTATTAATTTCACTGCAAACCATCTGATCAACGTATCAAGTAGGGGTGGACGGTATAAACGGTATACGGTATAAACGGTATTAATTTGCTCTACGGTATGGATTTTGACTATACCGTGTAACCGGTAGAGCAGCTCTAAAATAGCAATGACGTCATGTAACCACAGCGCGACTATTTCAATCGCATTTGCCCCTAAAAATAGATAGGATTAGTCATAGATAATAGATATGTGCAAACTGGAAAAAGTTATTTAGGAGGCTTCGCGCAGTGGGCGTATCAACACGCAATTGTCATTTCATAATAAACACATATCACCGCGGCGCACAGCAAGTTTCAATTTCAGTTCCTGGCATTTTTAACCAGTGGAGAAAGGTAAGAGATGTCCCTATCGTTTTTCTTATATGAATTATTCTACGTTAATAAAACATACCTGGTGATCAACTACAGTTTGCTGTAAACATTATGATATGCGTGTAGTGTTATGATAACGACGGCTGGAGCGGGAGCCGGGAGGACGGCTGCAGCAGTGGATTTGCGAATAGCATGCAGCTGCAGAGCCGCAGAGCCAGCGGCGCTTTCAGGTCAGGTCCGCTCAACAGCGCCCCCCCACCCAACGGCTGAAAGCTGTGACCAGACCTGAAAGCGCCGCTGGCTCTGCGGCTCTGCAGCTAGTACATTATGCTTCTAGCAAAATCCAGCATCCAGCCCGGCTGTTTGCAATGGGAGCAGCACGGACTCGGGACTTATTTTATTTGGAATATAATGACTTCATACGCAGTTTTAAGTTAAAATATTATAAATCTACATGCCTTGAGGATGTCATTCTTTATATAGCCTGCCTATCAGGCAAAAAAAATTATTCTAACGGAAACACTGATACCGTGATATATACCGTTACCGTCTATGCTTCAAATTATACCGTGATATAAATTTTAGACCATACCGTCCACCCCTAGTAAATAAAGCCGTTATTGATGATCAAGGAATTATAAACGACCCCCCCCATCCCCTTTCCTTCACGCACGATGAAGCATAATGTATACCGATCATATACATTTGAATTTTTTGATATAGCGTGTATAGGAGAGAAACGGCAATGGATAATCTATATATGCTTCAGGGCCTATAACTACTGTTTTTGGAATTACAGCAGAAAAGATTAAAAACATACTTATATTCTCGACGCTAGTAACACAACAATGTATGAATGAAAAAATATAACGTTCCCACATCCTGAACGATAGATAATCGATGTTGAATGGGCCGTAGTAATGTCAATATAGCAATACAATTTAAAAAGTTATAGCCCTGCAAAGAAGGTAAACATCTCCATAGGCTTTCAACGGTGGCAGAGAGTGGTATAAGATGGGCACAATCCCCGGCGGCGTGTAGTCTTTTACCAACACACTTGCAGTTCCGCGTTCGGGTTCTGCGATCTGATTGGCCACTGACATTTCTCTCTGCGCCAATCGCCACGTAGCTGCCGCCTCGCAGGTTCTCATTCAACTACTGTCCAAATTGCTGTATAACAGCAGCGTGATTATGTTAGCGTAGTAATATCTATACTTTTCAAGAAAACAAATGCTGTATCTTGTCGGTGGAGAACAAAAAGACACGTAGCCTTTGCTTTAAAATCCTGTCGAAAGTCTGGGAGAAGCTGTTTTCCTTAAAGCAGTGTTTTCTCTCTCTCTCTTAATGGTGTTGTGTGTAATGCTGTTGCCCGTTTCGAGCTTCCTCGAAGTGTTTCTGGCTTGCGGTGGCTATTCTGAAATTAGGCAATACAATTACCGGTATGTGAGCATGTGCTATCAAGAAAATATATGAAAGTTATTACTTCAACACTAAATCCGTGGATCTTTAAAGACGAAACACAAGTCAGTTAACTCCGCTGGCACGATTCATATCCAAAAGTTATCCATTATGCACGATCAATTCCGTGATGGTGAAGATGATGACAACATATAGGTCTGTTTTACCCTCTCTTGCTTTTCTCTCTTGTGAACTTGTCATTTAAATATTTTCTAATAGAACAGCAGCTACAGCAGGATGAGTCCCGTGCCACGGGCAACTAAAGGAAGCATTAGACCGTATACCTCTCATCGGTAAAATAACAATTCGGTGATGTTGAACAACCAATGAACATAAATCGTGAGCCGTGACGTAAGGGTCCCTGTTGCGTGTAGTCTTTTACCAGCAGACAGGCCGTCAGAATGTTAATTTGGGATAAATAAATAATAATGGGTTTCTTTATTTATTTTCGTTGTATTGTGCAATTTGTGCTTGTGCTGCATGATGACATACATAATCAAATGTCCAATCCAATTGTTTTATTCATGCAAATATTTGAAGCATTTTTTAGTAAGGTGACTAACCTCTCAAACACTCAGGGCTAAATCCACAAAGAATGGATTGCACGGAGCAAGTTGCACCCTTACTTAAAATTCGTTATGAATTGAAAATGGGGGACCCTAATGTAAACAAGACGAAAGTCTTTCTCTAGTCTGCATCCCCTTAACAATTGTGTGTATTGAGCCGTACTGTATTGTACCCATTCTGCAATCTGTTAATACAATTTTCATTCAATCAAACACCGTGCAGGGTCCCCCATTTTCAATTCATAATGCATTTTAAGTAAGGGTGCAACTTGCTCCGTGCAATCCATTCTTTGTGGATTTAGCCCTAAATTTTCCGCTTGAAATAATTAATCAAGGGGATGCACCGAATGGGAAATTCTTGGCCGAAACCGATACCGAAAATAGGAAACAGTTGGCCGAAAACCGAATGCCGAAAGGCAGAAAATGATTAATATAAATATATATATAATGTTTGGCAAAAGACATGATTATGGCTAAACTTAAATAATATTAATAATCACTATTATGGGCCCATAAAACATTTATTCAGCACTTTTGAATGCATACATTAATTCCAGACTGACTGCTGAAAGATTGTACAATTTAAACATTTTCTCTTTGCATACAACAAAATGTGCATTAAAGTCAAGTGCATTTTCTTTTCTCTGTAGGATAACTACAACAAAGTGCATTCAGAACAAAGCCAAGGTGCTTTAAAACTGCATAACGATCTGCATAAAGACACACACACAGGACTGTTGTATTTACTACATCTCCCATGACTCTTAGCGGGGGATGACGTAGCTTACGAGAGACTGGTCAAAGAGGAATGGAAGCGTTAGCTAGCTTAACGCTAACGTTTAACCGCGACGGGCATATAGTAATGGCGAGGATATAAAGCATGTTAAAGACGCATTTATTTGATGCGTTGCTCGCAGAGTTTATAGAAACAGCGCAACTCCCAAGAGGAGTTAGTTATCACAGGCTGCAGAATGCAGGAAGAGCTGCCAAACAGCTCACGGTACACGTTGCGTGTTTTGATTACGTCATCACAACAACACTTTAGGTTATGAACGTTACGTAACCCTGTTCTTTGACATTCAGTGATATATTTTCGGTGCTAAAACCCTTTCGGCCGAAAGAGCCTTTTTGACCATTTTCGGCCGATAATTATCGGCAGCCAAATATTCGGTGCATCCCTAGTATGTACTATTCAAAACGAATGCTGTTGCTGGCGATCAGAGCATCAACCGCCCCCCCCCCCCCCCCCCCCCCCCCCCCTTTGATGCATTCATGATGAAACATAATACCTATTATATAACTTTGATTTGGAAACAGTAGCGTGTCCAGGCGAGAAATGCGAACATTTAGCAATACTCACATATCGCTCTATAACGCAGCTTCCAGAAATTAGCCAGGATCACTCTGAACCTATACAATATTCACCACGGGATAACACGCGAATGTATACATGAACAAATTTATTCTTTTTTACATGTTGGACGAGGGATAGTTACTGTCAAATGAGCCATAGTATTGTCTCCCTAGCTATAATATAGAATATAGATATAGCCCTGCAAACACCGTGATTCACAGTGAAAATCCCTATCTTTTAAAGCGTGGCCCATTGACTACAAGGATGGATAAAACGGATGTTAACACGTTCAGCGGCAATCACGAAAAAAGTCGGTTGAGCGCCAAAACCAGAAAAAAGTCGGGTTCATCGTTTTTTTCTTTTATTCAATTTTAATATTTTATACAGTCTCACGGACCTCGGTGTATCATTGGGACTCATTCCGAGACCTCGAGATTGCAATGCCGGCCGAATCATACTAGGTGGCAGTATCGCCTACCCTTTAAAACCTTATTTCACACTGTGCGTTACATTTTATATGGTCCGGGCCGAGAAATGGTAACCGGGCAAGTGAAAGGCTTCATTCGAGCCACTTGGAACGCGTCCAGCACACTTGATGCATTGTTTTTCCCATTTCATGTCAGGGACCCGATGGACATCAATACTGAAAATCGCGATCAGACAATTGGAATATTCATTTTTGAATACCTCCTAGCAAAGGTAAGGACTATATGACATCAATCCTACTTTGATCCTACAATGATTTCACATCGATCGCAACGATCATATGTCACGTCTGGGTTAGAAATTAAAAAAAAAATTCAAGGGCTTTTTTTGCCCCCCTTAATTGATTTTCGGGGGCTTTTTTTTGTATTTCGGGGGCACTGAATTTTTCTACGCTAACCTTTTCCCCAAGGAGCACATGTGCTCCTAAATAAAATGTTAATAAATAAAATCTAAATAAAAATTTAGGAGCACAGTGAAAATTGTTCAAGTAACAGAGTTTAACTATTTATCACATGCATATTATACTGTGCGTGTGCACACTATGAATTGAAAATGGGGGACCCTGATGTAAACAAGACGAAAGTCTTTCTCTGGTCTGCATCCCCTTAACAATTGTGTGTATTGAGCCGTACTGTACCCATTCTGCAATCTGTTAATAAAGTTTTCAATCAATCAAACGCAAAGGATATCGGTTGTCAAGCTGCTTTTGTATGTTGTAGTGTTGTTATGATAAACATTTTGACTTTGATACAGATAGGAAAGGTAATGGAATATATTAGACAGAACATTGAAAATTCTTTATACAATTATTTAATTAATTATGAAATAGAAATTCCGTTTTTGGGTGGAAAGTTTGTTGCAAGGAGGGAGGGAGGCGTGGACCACTGCGTGTTACACACAACACAGAGAAATATCCAAGCGTCTAGCTGCTTCGGTGCGTGGTTAACGTTAACGTCGGAAGAAATTCCCCACTAAGCCCTAAATTCAGAGCAGAGCAGTATCCTAATGACTTTTATGCTTCAGTCGATAAGGTGTTTTGCGAATTCTGTCAACATACCGTGGGGACTGGACCCGCAAAAACACGTGCGAATATGACTTCAAAAGCCATGTCAGCCGGATTCCTCTTTCTCCTAGTCTCTCTTTTGCTCAAAATAAAAATGAATGGGCTTCATGGCTGGCTGATTTTTTTGCGTTGTCTGATTCTAAATGTATAACTTGCCTATGCCGGTACCGTGACTTTGTTTTTCAGCGCTACTGTGATTGGACGTTTATGCGCCTTGTGTAATGTGGGACTATTAACAGCGGAGCTGTTTTGTAATCTTCACTCGTCTCGAGTAAATGATTTTTCCGGGTCGTGCACACACACATATTATTAGGGGCAAATACAAGGGAAATGCTCGCACTGTAGATCATATATATAATTATATATATAATTAGTAAACTGTCTGGGGCATTTTGTGCCCCCCTTAACTGATTTTCGAGGGCATTTTGTCCATTTTCAAGGGCATTTTGCCCCGAGCCCCCGTTAATTTCGAACCCTGTGTCACGTACTCCAAAATGTATGCCGTTGCTGACGATCAGACTGCATCACAAAACGACCCCCCCCCCCCCCTTTGATGCCTTCATGATAACAAAAACAAAATAAAAAAATAAATAAAACAAAACAAAACATGAAACATAATACCTATTATTGTATTACCCATGTAAAGCGTCTTTGACCCGGATCATCAACAAATTAATCTTAATTATATTCATAGGACATACCCGACTCCTATAAGATTGAACAGAATGGGACTTAGACAAGATTCTCTATGTTCCTTATGTACAAATGGTGATGAGGGTACATTTATGCATATGTATTGGGATTGCCCACCTGTTAAGATATTCTGGGAAGAAGTGACCCTGCAATTATCAGAATTTTTATTTCTGAACATACCTGTACAGCCCTCTGTATTGCTGTTGAATGATGTTTCTCAGTTTGCAGCCTCACAGCAGCTAAAAAGCTGATAGCATCACGATGGATTCAACCGGATAAAATGTGCCGGAAGGTATGGGTTCTTACCTATCTCGATGTGATTTATCTAGAGATATCTACAGCAAGAATTTTAGGTGTCAGTGAAACCAGCATTGCAATCTGGTTAGAAGTGGTGGAGAGAATAAAGGCTAGCATAATTATGAATTGTAATTCCTGGTTAGAAACGAATGAAAATGGATGGATTATCCAAGTGGGGGTCCTGGGGGGAAGAGCGAGCAGGAGCATATGTATGTATTGTATTGGATTGCAAGTATTGGGTATATATCTCGTAAACTACATTTATATTGATTCAAATGGAATGTATAGTTCTGTGATTTACGTTGGATATTTACTGTAATGCTCGTGTGTCTAATTTTATGTCATGTTTAAAAAAATTATATATAAAAAAAAAAAAGTAAAGCGTCTTTGAGCACCTGGAAAAGTGCTATATAAAATAGATGTATTATTATTATTATTATTATTATTATATACCTTTGATTTGGAAATAGTATCGTGTCCAGGCAGCGTGTAGCTTATTCCCAGCGGAAGAGTGCGTCACGTGCTTCCGCGTTTTCCCTGATTGGCTGCGACGCCCATGTGACCGCGGCAGCGCGAGAGAGAGCGGCAGTGCGGAAATAGGCTGTCTATTGCCATTCTCTAAGACAAACTAACCTTAACCAGCTCCTTAACAGCGCCTAAACTTAACCCTTCTAACCTTAACCAACTCCGAAACAATGCCTAACCTTAACCTTAACCAACTCCGAAAGAATATTGCCATTCTCTAAGACAAACTCTAACCTTAACCAGCTCCTTAACAGCGCCTAAACTTAACCCTTCTAACCTTAACCAACTCCGAAACAATGCCTAACCTTAACCATAACCAACTCCGAAACAATGCTTAAAGTTAACATGCCTAAACTTAACCGGCGAAAGAATGCATGTTAAAAAAATAAATAAAAAAATAAATTGAAGGGAATCGAACTTGTCACCAACGGACCACAGGATCCACAGCACGGCGGCATACCAGTTGAGCTAAGCGTCGAATGAAAAACATCTGGGATTACGGCTACATAATGCCGCAAGCTCTGCCGCGGGGCGTGTCGCAGCCAATCAGGGAAAACGCGGAAGCACTCAGCAGCACTCTTCCGCTGGGAATAAAGAATAGGCGTCCAGGCGAGCAACGCGAACGACTTTCGCAAAATGCACAGAACGCTCCATAACTCAGCTTCCAGGAATTAGCCCGGATCACTCTGAAACTATACAATATTCACCACGGGATAACACGCCAACGTATACATGAAAAAATGCCATAGTATTATCTCCATAGCTATAATATAGAATATAGATATAGCTCTGCAAACATTGTGACACAGTGAAAAAAATGCCTATCTTTTAAAGCGTGGCCCATTGACAGCAGGGATGGGAATACACGCTGGCGCTGAATGAGTTAAGAGAATAGAACCCACATTATCATACTATATATATATCATATACCAGGGGTCACCAACACGGTGCCCGCGGGCACCAGGTAGCCCCCCAAGGACCACATGAGTCGCCCACGGCAAGCCTTGTGCTTCCAATTAAATTTAGCCTCTTTCATTACTCCATCACCGCAAATCCGCAATTAAATCCTCAATTAATATCGCCGCAGGGGAGGGCATAATCCGACGGGACAATGCATTGGGAACTTGTGTCCTACAATGAGATCTACCCCCGTGAATATTATTGCGCGGATCGGAATATGGGTGCTTGCACAAAATCTACGAGGTTTTTCCACGTCCCGACCTTTTCGCTGATGGAAATGCAGTGGGAAGTCGTGCCCCCCGCTGAGATCTACCACTGGGAGAAATCTTGCATCGATCCGCGCGTGAAATCACCCAAATTGTTCCATGACGTGCACGTCGCTTATTTACAACCAGATCTCTGAAGACGTAAAGAGCGTGGCTTTAACTGCGCGGTGCAATTTGCGCCAGCCTTTGTGAATTGTGAGTGTTTTTGGACGAGGCTCATTTGCATAGAAAGGGGAACATGTTCCGCCCATATAGGGAGGTGTAGTGGTTACTTCATTTTCGTTTTTTCCTGTTCCACCCTCTGTTCCACTTAATGTATTTCCCCATTGGCCATTTCTAAATCGGCTCGTTTTAGATAAATAAAGCATTAACGTTGGCATGGTGTACCTTTCTGTGCATATTTATCCACAATCTAAAGCTCAACATGAAAATATTCGCAATTAATAGTAAAGGTAGCAAAATAACAACGTTTATGTTTTCGTTCGCTGGGAAACTACACTGCTATTTGGCGCTGCTGACTAACGTCACCACAGCGTAGCCTGCCTCCTGCCTGTAGTCAGTCACAGACCTAGGATCAGATTTCCCTTACATTCCATAAGCTTTAATTCGTACAATGAGAAAATAACTGACCCTGAATCTGTGGCTAGTATCCGTCTCACCCAACACTAGTGTTACAGGCTGGTCTACAGCTCATTGTACAGCTACACTTGCAAACCTAGTGCTGCGGTGATCATAGCCATTTATCTCTAAAGCGAACCACTATTTGTAAAAGCCACAACCACATTTGTATTTATAATTTAAATCGTATAACGTTATTTTGCTGCATATTAAATCACTGTAAATACTAATGTAAATCATTGTTTCATTGTACATATTGTGTATAGTTTATATTGTTTTTTACATGACGTTAGTAGCTAGCTAGCTTGCTAGCCGGCATTCCCCAAACTCCTAACATGCCCCGATTTAAAATGGTTCTCTCCTCTTTGTATACCTTTGTCCTCACAAAGAATTCTGCCAGGGACCTTATGGACACGACAGTAGTAGTTATAAGGTTTTTGAGCTTGTAACGTTAGTTAGCTATCGTGGTATCAATGGGCCGTGTAGCTAGCTAGCCGGCATGATGCGTGTGCAGTGCGTGCGCAGTGCTTGCCCCACAGGTCTGAGAAGAGGACCTGCACATTTTACTCGTTCCCGAAACTCCTCTACATGCCCCAATTTAAAATGTTTCACGACAGTAGACATTGCTAACGTCTAGTACAGGGGTCAGCAACCTTTACTATCTGATTACTGCCATTTTTCCCCCTCCCACAAAATAAAATTCCTCTGGAGCCGCAAAACCAATTTACCCTTAAAATGAAGATAACAGTGTATAACATTTTATATGCTATCCCCAAGCATACCCCACATTTAGCATAAAACGCCTGACAATTGCATACCCAAAAGTAATTTGCGATTTATTATACGTTATTCTTAAAGCACACAGTTTGTTGCATTAATGGAATTATAAAGCAACAAAAAGAAAAAATTTTGCTTTCTATTGCTGTTTTTACCTGTTATAACAAAGGAAAACCTCAAACTCTTATGAAGAGGAGAAAAAAGACTGGCTGTGTAGACCTATTTTTAAATAAAACACAGAAGAGGAGACAAAACACTGGTGTCTGTAGACCGACTTTGAAATAAAACCCTGAACTATTCAGGTATATTTGAGTCCTTCCCTTATTTGTGGAACATTTATAAAATAAAAAGTAGTCCACTTTTAAAAAAGACTACCATGTGTAGACCTACTTTGAAATAAAACACAGAAGAGGAGAAAAAACACTGGCATCTGTAGACCTACTTTGAAATAAAACCCTGAACTATGCAGGTATATTTGAGTCTTTCCCTTATTTGTGGAACATTTATCAAATAGAAAGTAGTCCACTTTGAAAAAAGACTACCATGTGTAGACCTACTTTGAAATAAAACCCTGAACTATGCAGCTCTATTTGAGTCCTTCTCTTATTTGTGGAAAATCTATAAAATAAAAAGTAAATTTGTTATTCGCAAATTTCTCACCACATATCAGGCATACAGCCAGCCTGCATTGTTAGTCGTGAAAGCAAATTAATCTGTCCACGCTGTATTAAACCCTCTATTTTCCTCAGACTTTCCTTTTTTTTGGATTTATCCATGGTTAGCTTACTGGGGGGTCAGAAACTCAAGATTAGCCACTTGCAGACGGCAGGGAGAGGCGCCGCGGGGTGTGACGTACTGTTTGAGTTGATGAAATATTTTTTAATTTCAGTGTCACATTATGACATCGATCTCTAAAATAATTGATAAAATTAAAAAGTAAAAAAATTGGCCAGGGAGCCGCAGCTGATTGGCTAAAGAGCCGCATGCGGCTCCGGAGCTGCAGGTTGCCGACCCCTGGTCTAGTACGTTTAGCTAGGTAATCTTAACGTTAGCTAGCTAGAGGCTTCGGCTCAGCTTCTTCCCCCAGGCCATCAGAGCCTTGAACAATGAACACTGAGGGTCACAGAACACTGAACCCTACACACACAAGCACACTTTAGCATGTGCATGCTCGCACACTAGCAGCCACTTTAACATGAGAAAGCACTCACTCATGCTGCACACGCCCACACTTATGGCCATAAAGAAAGGTCACTTTAAAAATAGTATAGTAACAGTGTATTGCACTACCTAGGGACCTAGCATGTCCTTCATGCTCTGTAAATAACTATGTACAAATACTGTGATGTCCCACTATGTTACCTGTTTATTGCACAATGTTGTCTATTGGATTTTATTATATGTTGTACTACTGTATTGCACATCGTTGCGGGCAAGACCACCCGCATTTCATTGTATACTTGTATGCTGTGACAAATAAAACTCTTGACTTGACTTGACTAGCTAGCTTGATATCAGCTTGCCGTGACGTTGTTTGGCGACAGCCTAACAGGCTGCCTACTGGCTACTGAACAACAGGCTGCCTACTGGTAATTGTAGTTCTTTTTTACGACAAATTAAAAACCTTATAACTACCTTTATTGCAACCAAAAATGCTTAAACAATAATGTTAGTGGTAGAAGGGAACTCATTTTGAAAGCTTGCCAATGTTCATGCGGCAGAATTGTTACAATAGCCGATAATCCATTTTCCCAATGCTAAATCCCTATACGGGTGGAACAACCAGTGACGTCCAGCTAAACCAGTCCAGCTAAAACCAGTTTTATAATACGCATATTTTTGTATTTTTGTATGTTTGATTTTATAAAACAGGGGAAGTTCTTGATAAGCCTCTAGGCTTCTAACTTCTCCTTCACAATCGTTATAACTTATAATGTATTGTTTTTACTTCTGTGTTAATAAACAAACAAACAGTGACGTCAGACTACACCTCCCTATTACCTCATTTACCTCAATACGGGCAAATAGCACCAGACGCAATGCTCATCACCTCATTTCACCCGTTGCGCTTCCTTTGTGAATAGCAAACTGTGTTTCAGAGCTATTTGCGCCAGCATAGCGTCAGAAAAAGCTGCGCAATCGCTTTGTGAATGAGAGAGAGAGAGAGAGAGAGAGAGAGAGAGAGAGAGAGAGAGAGATGGAGAATGAGGAAGAGAGAGAAAAAGAGGGAGAGAGTGAGGGAGAGAGAGCGAGAAAGAGGGGGAGGGAGAGAGAGATGAGATATGAAACTAGATGACTGGTATAATGTCAATGGAAGACACTTACTAGTTTAGTGGCAGGTGGCACCTCCGAGTCCTCGTCATGTTTCCTCTTAATCGGAAACCTCTTAATTTCTCTTAATTCCCCTTCTGTCCTCACACCATTTCCCTCCTCCTTCTCCTCCTCTCCCCTTATCTCTCGCTCCATTCCTCCAAACCTCTGTGCTTCTGCTCTCTCCCACAACTCTGATTAGTTGTCCACGCCGTCTGTCTCTGAGGACAGATTGTGTCAACTCAGGAGTGTTTAAATCAGTCTCAATATGGTGGTGAAACTCTGGAAACTCTGGCTTTATTCTGGAAAAGGAAGCAGAGAGAAAGATTACATATCCATGAACAAGGTCCAAGTTTGGACACATTCAATTATCTGGTAGCCTCTTAAACACTCTGGTAACATTTTAAACTATCTGGTACTCTGGTAGCCTCTTAAACTATCCTGTAGCCCTATTATTGGATTGTCTTGGACGTGTTAATGTTACAGTTCCCAACTGGGAGCCTTTTCACATTATCTAGTATTAAAGTTTGGCTTGACCCCTGGTGGTACACAATATATGATCTAGTATGAACCATAGCCCTGACCCCTGGTACATACTATATTATCTAGTAGGAATAGGAATAGGAATGAATTAATGCCAATTGTATTTAACAGATTGCAGAATGGGTACAATACAGTACGGCTCAATACACACAATTGTTAAGGGGATGCAGACCAGAGAAAGACGTTTGTCTTGTTTACATCAGGGTCCCCTATTTTCAATTCATATTGACATTTATGACATACACAACATATGACATCATGACATTTATGGCATAGGGACATACATGACATACAGCAGGTATATTGTACAGTTACATTTGTGACATATATTATGCAAATATACATAGCCCTGATCCCTGGTACACACTATATTATCTATCTAGTATGAACAATAGTCATGACCCCCCTGGTAGACATTATCTAGTATGAACCATGGTCCAGACTCCTGCAACACACTACAATAGTATAGTATAATATAACTATAATATAATAATATCGTGTTGTTAGGTGGTGTCTTAGCCCCTTTCGTGACTGCGAGCGAGCGAGCTCGCAGTCACGAAAGGGGCTAGTGGTGTCTATGATATCCTACACGTAGCAAAGCAGCAGAAAACGGTATGGTGATGGACCCCCAGGAGAGCGGTCAGTAAGTTATTGTATGATCTTACTTATTGCAACCATACATACATCTGTGTAACAACAATGTAACGTTAGATGACTTGATGTTAGCATGCTACGCTAACTTAGCTGGCTCCATTCAAACTTTGGGTTCTCTGGTATCTTTACGAAACCGTTACTGAAACGTTAACCATGGAAAGACACCGTTTAGATCACCAAAGCTGACTTAAAGATTAGTTATGGAGAGGCTAGCTGGTAAAACTCATTCATTGATAGATAGAGATACAGAAAGCACACTTACATTGTTTTCAGTCGTCATGCGTCTTAACTGTGCGCACTTCCGGTAGCGCTGGGTTGCCAGGTCTGAAATAAACGCGTGTTACATGCCGTAACTCATCAAAAAGGTTGCCAGTTTCCATCCCCAATCATTGATTGATTGATTGATTGATTGAAAACTTTATTAATAGATTGCAGAATGGGTACAATACAGTACAGCTCAATACACACAATTGTTAAGGGGATGCAGACCAGAGAAAGACTTTCGTCTTGCTTACATCAGGGTCCCCCATTTTCAATTCATCAGGACATATATGACATACAATGTACAGTGTAAAATGTGTGTGTGTCCCCTACCCAACCCCCCCCCCCCCCCCCCCCCCCCCCACCTCCAATGTACAGCCCTCACCCAACCCACCCAACCCCACCCCACCAACCTCCTCCAATGTACAGTTTCTACGCCAAATGTATATACACTCCTTTTCTGGACACTTTTGTATCACAAACAGTACTGTATTTGCAAATCTGATATGTCATAAATGTATAGATGTAGCAGTACTGTCTATCTGTATGTCATGTATGTCATATATGTTATGATGAATTGAAAATGGGGGACCCTGGTGGAAACAAGACGAAAGTCTTTCTCTGGTCTGCATCCCCTTAACAATTGTATGTATTGAGATGTACTGTACTGTACCCATTCTGCAATCTGTTAATAAACTTTTCAATTCAATCAATCATACGAGGGTCGAGGTTCGGTTTTTTAAGTAGTGGTTTAATGACGGCTGATTTAAAGGCCAGGGGGCGTGTAGCTTTATGCCAAGCAAGCAGTGCAAAAATTTACCGTAGTGGCATGCAGTAATGCGCCTTTCATTTTCCGCCGCCCAGCGCCCAGGTCGCGCGGAAATAGGCTGTCTATTGCCATTCTCTTTGACAAACTCTAACCTTAACCAGCTCCTTAACAACGCCTAAACTTAACCGTTCTAACCTTAACCAACTCCGAAACAATGCCTAACCTTAACCTTAACCTTAGAAATTATATTGCCATTCTCTTTGACAAACTCTAACCTTAACCAGCTCCTTAACAGCGCCTAAACTTAACCGTTCTAACCTTAACCAACTCCGAAACAATGCCTAACCTTAATCGGCGAAAGAATACACGTTAAAAAAAAATCACGTTAAAAAATATTTTCGATGGGATTCGAACTCGCCAGCAAACAAGCCATAGGATCCAGAGCCATGTGTCCTTGCCAATTGAGCTATTTGCTAGATACTGAATAAGGGGCGGTGACTTATATATATTGAGCTCCGCTCGTGTCGCATGCGCGGGCACCTCGCGCGAGCACGCCGGCGCACGCACGCACCTGAGCGAGCACGCCGCCGCCGGTGCACGCACGGTAGCATTTGTCTGAAAAGAAGGGCGCTTTACCGCACTAGCGTGCGGTGACGAATGCGGAAGCATTTTTGCACTGCTTGCTTGGCATTAACGTACAGGCGGCCAGCGGCACCACGCCAGTAGACAAGGAGGTGTTGAAGATATTGAGTAGGGCAGGGCCTAGAGTTGGGAAGAGTTTTTTGATGAGAGTTGCTGGGAGAGGGTCAAACAGACAGGTTGAGGGTTTAGCCGCGCCAACCAGTTTAGAGAGGGCACTATTATACCTTTTTTTATTTAGATAAATAATATATTTATATATATTTACCTATTTTTTGCATTCGCTTGTATTTAAATTGTTAATTTTTTTGTTAATTAGTGTGTGATTTTTTGTGAAGGGCGGACTAGCAAAGTAAGATTTTCATTGTACGGCAAACTGTCTGTCTAACTGTGCACATGACAATAATCAATCTTGAATCTGGACATTCCACAGACTCTGTGGCACGCGTGATTACACAAACAAATTTCTCGGAGACGCTCTCTGATTGGCACTGACTGACGCTCTCTGATTGGCCACTGACGCGTTTGCCCAATCCGTGACGAGCTGTGTCTTTGCCCATTTCCACGCCAAACAGCCTGCAAACTACCTGGCCTATCGCCATGCTCTAAGACAAACTCTAACCTTAACCAACTTCGAAAGAGTGCCTAAGCTTAACCGTCGAAAGAACTTGCCGTCACGCTATAAGACAAACTCTAACCTTAACCAACTTCGAAGAGTGCCTAAGCCTAACCAGTGTAGAAACAGGCGTCGGCCAATCAGAGCGCGTCTCCGAGAAATGCGGCTTGTTTGTGTAATCACGCCACTTCTTCTTCTTCTTCTTTTCTATTTTTTGGCGGTTGGCAAACACTTTCGACGAGCATTACCGCCATCTACTGAAAAGGAGTGTGGATCTGGATGTCCTAAATCCTATAAAATAAACCTGTCGTTCTCAAAAAATAAAACAAACTCTCCATACAAACTTCCCCAGAATTCCTTTGCAAAATATCAACTATTTTAAGTGCTATCTTTTCCCTCTTCAAATCCCTAATAAGACCTTTCCTTTGCCTTTGATACAATGTACACTGTTCTACCACATGTTCTACCGTTTCTAGACTAACACTACACTCACATTGTCCATTAATATGCTTTTTTAACATAACTAACGTACTATTCAACCCTGTATGCCCCAACCTCATCCTTGTAAACACGTCCTCTTCTTGCTTGCTCCTACTAGTAGCCCTACACCAACCCTCTTTTGCACCCCATAAAACCATCTCCCTAACCTCTCATTATCCCACATGCCTTTCCATTTTTCCCTAACCTTCATTTTGACTATACTCTGGATTTCAGCCTTACTAATCTGTACATTCATTGTAACTCCATTAAGTCCACAAGCTCCTTTGGCCAACTTGTCCGCAAACTCATTCCCTCGAACTCCTATATGGGCCGGCACCCACAAAAAGACAACCATACTACCTGAACGCCTAAGTCTGTCTACCATCTGCACTATTTCCAGCACAATATCCATCCTTGACTGGGACACTACATTTTGTATACTTATCAACGACGACAATGAGTCTGACGCAATTAAAATTTCACCCTTAGGCCTATTCTCCTCTATCCACGATAACCCTATCATTATAGCTACTAATTCTGCCGTATACACTGCTAGACTGTCACTCAATCTCTCTTTTTTTGAAATGCCAAGACTTGGGATTGTAAATGCCGCCCCCACTCTGCCTGACTCCATTTTAGATGCATCTGTATAAACCACCAGTCTTTCACCATACTTTAACCTAATATAACTCTCCACCATATGGCTACTAATCTCCTCTCTCTCCTTCAACTCCACCAATTCTATATCAACAACAGGGGTATCCATCAACCAAAGAGGAACTACTGGGAAACAGACTGTTGGACACACACTCATTTACAGTGGGTGACAATATTGTCACAAGGAAAGATGAAATTACCTACCTGGGTTCCATCCTAGAGGCTAATCTCTCCTGTGACAAAATGGCATCCAATGTAATAAAAAAAGTCAACCAACGAACTCGATTCTTGTACCGGATCTCCTCTCTGGTAAACAAGAATACCCTGAAGACTCTGGCAGGAGCACTCATTCAGGGGTACTACGACTATGCTTGCACCTCATGGTACCAAAGCACCTCAAAGGCGCTAAAAACAAAATTACAAACATCTCAAAACAAACTGGTCAGACTACTGCTTGACCTTACTCCTAGAACCCACCTCACCCCTGCCCACTTTGACAACCTAGGATGGCTTAGAGTAGACGACAGAGTACAGCAACTTGCAATGGGCCTGGTCTACAAGATACACTACACGACCAAGGTACCCATGTACATGTCAAAATACTTCCCAAAGGTCAGTGAATACCACGATCACAACACCAGAGGGAGCTCCACAAATCATGTTAAACCCAGATTCGGCTCAAATAAGGGACTAAACACGTTTCGCAATTATGCCACATCAATGTGGAACGCCCTACCCAAAGCTGTAAAGGAATGTGGATCACTACCCACTTTCAAAACCTCTCTCAAGGGACACCTACGGGAGACTGCAATTCAACACTGGCCCCTGTAAATATCCTAACCCAACCCCCTCCAATGTACAGTCATTTACCTAGTATGGTTTTGTCAATAGTCCAATGTACAATTTTGTTTGTTTGTACAGTGTCTCCTCCCCCCCCCCCCCCCCCTCAATGTACAGTTTTACTTGTTTATACAGTGTGCCCCCCCCCCAACCACCTCCAATGTAAATTACCCAGTATGGTTGTCAATATCCCAATGTACCCAACCCCCCGGGCCCCCACCCAACCTCCTCCAATGTACAGTTTCTACGTCAAATGTATATACTCCCTTTTCTTGACTCCTTCTGTATCACAAACAGTACTGTATTTGCAAATCTGGTATGTCATAAATGTATAGATGTAGCAGTACTGACTATCTGTATGTCATGTATGTCATATATGTCCTGATGAATTGAAAATGGGGGACCCTGATGTAAACAAGAGGAAAGTCATTCTCTGGTCTGCATCCCCTTAACAATTGTGTGTATTGAGCTGTACTGTATTGTACCCATTCTGCAATCTGTTAATAAAGTTTTCAATCAATCAATCAATCAATCAATCAATCAATCAATCAATCAATCAATTCAATCAATCAATCAATTTCCAGAACGCCCATCTCTCTAGCTTTTGCCTCTATAATCCACCCAAAACTTTCTATCTGCACCTTCTCTTTTTCCTGACACTGCACTAATACACTTTTGCTAATATGATCCTCCTTATAACCCCTAAGATTGGCCCAATACACTAACCCCAACTGATCTCTTCTAATACTCAAGGGCATTTCTCCCATCTCCACTTGGAGTGCTGCAATAGGTGTAGTTTTCATAGCCCCACAACACAATCTCAACGCCTTACTCTGAATTACATCCAATTTACGTAAATGAGTTTTTGCTGCCGACCTATAAATAATACACCCATAATCAAATAACGATCTGATGAGACAAATATAGACTGTTCTCATAGCATCCCTACTGGCTCCCCAATCCAGCCCTCTCAAACATCTCATCACATTCAGTACTTTCTTGCATTTATCCACCATCTTACATATATGCAAAGACCACGTTAACCTCTTATCAAACCACACACCAAGATATTTAAACTGCTCTACCCTTTCCAACATTTTATCACCTATCGATATACTCAACTCTCGGGGAATACTCCTCCTTGAGAAAAATATTGTTTTTGTTTTGTCAATTGACAATCTAAAACCCCACTCTAGCGACCACCTTTTTACCTCATTTACTGCTTCTTGCATTTTACATACTATATAATTGAGATTCCTCCCCCTTTTCCATATAGCCCCATCATCTGCAAACAGTGCTACCTTAATGGACCCTTCCAAATTCTTAAAAACATCATTAATCATTATCGCAAATATCACTGGACTAATAATACTTCCTTGTGGAGTCCCATTCTCTACTATATATTCCTTACTAAACACACCATTAATTCTTACCACTATATTCCTATCAGACAAAAAATTATTTATCCACTTAAGCATCCTACCTCTAATTCCCATTTGATGAAGCTTAATAATAAGACCCTGTCTCCAAACCATATCATAGGCCTTTTCAATATCAAAAAACACCGCAATAACTGACTCCTTATTTACCTGTGCTTTCCTAATGTCGTCTTCAAGCGCAACAGCAGGGTCCATCGTCCCTCTCCCTTTCCTAAATCCACTTTGGTAGCTATACAATAATCCTCTCGTTTCCAGCCAATATACCAGTCTATCATTAATCATTCTTTCCATCAACTTCCCCATTTGAGACGTTAATGCTATGGGCCTATAATTACTTGGGTCTTTTGCGTCCTTACCAGGCTTTCTAATTGGAATGATAACGATAGGTTATGTAGATAACCTAGTTATATTAGTATTGGCTAAGCGTCCCGCTCTGAGCCTTACGAGATACTCCTATCTCCTGTGATACCTTTTTTTTTTTATCCACTTTTTCTCCCATTTTTCCATATTTTCTCCCATCCCAATTTCGTATCATCCAATTCAACCCTCCCCTGTTACGAACGCTGTTTCTTGCCTCCCACAAGCCGGCTGCAATGTGGACTAAGTCATACATAGCACAAGTCCCCTCCGGTACTTGAGGTAACAGCAGTCGCATCTTTTCACCTGCGCAGCTCGATCTCTCAGTGTCGAGGAGTAACGCGTGGGAGGCTCACGCTGCCCCCGACACTTCCTGATTCTACTGCGCAGGCGCACCAACCGACTTGTAGGAGTCGCTTGTTCACAACGTTCGATCCCCACCCTTCAGTTTTCCCTCCCCGTAATACGGCCAATGTGTATTACTGCGGACGACCAGCCAAACTGAAAAACAATGTGGAGAGCTGGATTCGAACACGCGAATCCTAGCGTCTCCACACTGGTGGCGAGTGCCTTGCCCACTACACCACCTAGCCGCCCTATCTCCTGTGATACCTAATGTATCTCCCACGAACAAAAACACATGCACCCCACCTGTATGGGGCCCCGCCCCTTATGGTGGTACCGCCCATATAACCATGACCCTGGTCATGAAACACCCTTCCTCGCCAAAACCCGTCCCAGGAAAAGATCCCTCAAGAGGGAACTCAGGGCGCGCAGAGCGGGACGCTTAGCCAATACTAATATAACTAGGTTATCTACATAACCTATCGTTATATTTCGTATTGCATCGCGTCCCGCTCTGAGCCTTACGAGATAATGGGGAAGAGCGGGCGCGAGACCCGACAGATGTACCCCCTGAGGACCCGTAAGCCCACATCAAGGGGTGCGGGGAGCCCTGTCACCCCATCCTTCCTAACGAAGGGGGGGCGCAGTCAACTCCACCTGAATGCGAACAAGAGGGAGCCAGAACCCCTTGAACACACCGTACAGGCGGAACCACGTGTGACTCAACACACTGCGGCCCATACCCATACACTCCTGCTACCCGACCAAAGGACGGGAAGCAGGAAAGGCCACAGACCCCAGAACCGCCTGGGAGACAGAACCCCCGGTCATGTCCATGAGGAAAAACCTTACAAAGGAGCCCGGGGAGGACCATGAAGCTGCAGCACAGATGGCCTCCACCGAGGCCCCACCCAGGAGAGCGGCAGAGGCAGCCACCCCACGAGTGGAGTGCGCCCTGACGCCCCCAGGGGGATCCTGCCCAGCCAGCGTGTAGCAGAGGGTAACACCCTCGCACAACCAATGGGACAGGCGCTGCTCCGACAGTGCCTTACCAGCACGAGCCCCACCGTAACAGACAAAAAGCTGGTCGGTAACCCTGAAATCCTGAGTACGGCTGAGGTAAATCCCCAAGCACGGACTGGACATGACAGGTGAAGGCCCGCATCTAACTCACCAGTGTGAGGAGGAGGACGAAACGCCTGAACCACAATATCCCGGGAGCGGAAGGAACTCCGGATATTCTTAGGCACGAAAGCAGGATTAGGTCGCAGAGTGACACCGCAATCGGTCCGAAAAGACAGGCACTCTGGATGTACCGAGAGAGCACAGAGCTCACCTACGCGTTTAGCGGAAGTGACAGCCAGAAGGAACGCGGTCCTGAAGGACAGCTGTCCCAACGGCGCCCGCTCGAGCGGCTCAAACGGGGCCAAGGACAACCGACCGAGGACCAATTGAAGATCCCAAGTCGGAGCCAAGGAGCGTTGCACCGGCTTAACGCGTCGAGCGCCAAGCAGGAAACGCTTCACAAGAGGGTGGCTGAACAAGACATCCCCTCAAACCCCTCATGATAGGAGGATATAGCTGCTGCATATACCCTCACCGTCGAAGCCGACAGTCTATCAAGGAGAGACTGGAGGTAACTAAGGACAGCAACCAGGGGGCAGGAGACTGAGTCCTGGCCCCCCGCCTTACACCACACTTGGAACATACGTCATCTGCCCGCGTAAGCGCGACAGTGGAGGGAGCATGCGCATTCCAGATGGTAACACCATCAGGATCAAGAACCTGCGCCCCTCAACGTACCCGTCCCAACAACTGACCTAACAGATGTATGGGGAAGAATCCCTGGCGGCACGGCATCGGTCCCAGACCTGCCTGGCCATGTCCAGACGCAATCCTCACCCGTCAGGATGAGGGCCGCCCCGCGACAGTACACCTGCACCCACATTCTCCCTGCCGGGGATGTGGGGAGCCCTTAGGCCGCGCAGATGGAGGACGCCCATAGCCAGCCGCCCGCCGCCTGGTGCAGACAGGGGGAGCGTACTCCTCCCTGTCTGTCGATACACGACACTGACGTCGTATCGTCCGTCCTGATCAACACCATTTGTGGACCAGAAGGACCGCTTTCAACACCAACACATTGAACGTAGCGCAGACCGGGCAGCATGGTTTGCCAGCTGCCCCCTACTGCGTTGGCCCGACGCATCACCAGCGAGGGAGGCGTCGGTGAAAACGCGACGTGAGACAGCGCCGTAACCGTCCTAGGACGGAACCTCCCGAGCGTGTTGACAACGCTCTGAGATGGATGCCCATAGCCCTCCAACCGTTGACTGGGAAGAGGAATACTCTACATCCAGTCTACAGCAACCCCAGGCTGGTAGAGACCTGCCTGGTACGAGACCTGACGATCCACCTTGACCGCGAAGGACCAGAACGTCATCAGGGCAGAACACTCCGTAACCCCGGATGACGCAGAGGCCCCAGTGCGGCCTCCACGCACTTGGTGAAGATGCGGCGAGCCAGAGAAAACCGAACGGCAGCCTCTGGTACTCATACGCTAACCCTGCAAAGGAAGCGTAGGTAAGCCCTAGGATGGAAGATCGGGGATGCGCATACGCATCCTACAGGTCTATGGAGGAGAACCAGACCCCCACCTGACAGTGTTCAACAGGTAGGAGACGATCCAAAAAATGCTGAACCTTCCCATGGGACAGGTCCAGCCTGGGTCTTACACCCCTCCCTCCCGACTTCTCGGGCAGAGAACACCGGGAGGAGAACGCCACGACGATGGCTTGCTTCGTCCACAGAGATTGGATCTCATCGACCAGAGCTGTCCCTGCTGGAGACCCCGACAACAGGGTCTGTACCAAACCTGAAAACGGGTGGGGTTGTGTAAACACAAGTCCCCGCCTCACCATTCTCTCCATCTACCTCGACATATGGTACTGCCGTAGTCATATGTGACGACACTCCCAACGCACCCGCCGTCACGTGGCGCAGGTCCGCCAGGAACTGTAGATAGTTGGCCCGGTCCCCCCCGCTGTGCGAAGACAACCCTGGAATCGTGCGAGGAGCGCGTTCCGTGTCGGAACACCTGACCCTGACACCACCCACGAGGCAATCGCACCCAAGGGGGAACCCCGACAGAAAAAGGGCCTGTCTGATACGGGGGGCTTCCGATCAAAAAAGCCCCCCCACTGAACACCCCTCCAGAACATGCTGAAGGAGTTGTTCTGCAGCCGGACATGCAAGGTGTAAGGCCCCCATGGGTTCCTACACACCGTAGCCCTGCAGTGATATCACTACCACCCCAAACCATGTGAGCTGCGACCACTTGCCAATATTCCAGGAGTGGGAGCACCAACATGATACCTGGCCTGGCGAAGGCGAGGCCGGGGAAGCCCGCACTGTGTGCCTCAAAAGGTTTCGAGCCCCCCTGCTGACAACACTTAAGTTGACAGACGTAACACCAGGCTCAACCAACACAGTTCAAGGTGTGGGAGCCGCTTGACAGCACAACATTCTCACGGACAGACCCAGGCTCAGCCATCAACTGGGTGTCAGCCCCTGTCTCCATGAGAAGCGAAGAATGGGGCCGCATACGCTTCAAGAAGGTTCGCGGCCCGCAGCCAAAGGAACACACCCAGAGCCCCGCTTCTGAGGGTAACAGAAAGCGGACTGAGCGGGGAGCGGGCTGCTCGCGGCAAAATGACGACGGAGTGGTTTACCAACACCGAAATCACCCAAAATGGCCGATCCCTCGGCCGCCAAGACTGTCGGCCTCGCGATACCCTGTCGATTCTCCAACCAGGGCACCACTGGCGGGGGAAACATGGCCGCCTGTCGAGGGCCCCGTCATCGCCGCTGACGAGGCCGTGCTCTCTCTTCTTCTGGCTGCGCGGTGTGAGGCGGTGTAGGGCCTAGGACAATACCGCCCGCGCTCCAGCAGAAGACCAAAATCCCCTGCGGAGAGGGGAACCCTGAGCGGTTATAGCTTGCGGCTGGGTCAAAGCTAATAACGTCAACAACCTTGCGCGATGTGTCGACGTCGGCCGGCCCTCAAGGCCCCTCCACCAGACACCATTTCTTTAATAGAAAAAACACCAATTCGAACACAGTTCTAATCGTTGCCAATTCCATACCGTGGCGGTACAAGCCTTAACAGCCCACCAGCCACTCGCCAGGCCGACCCATGGTGTCGGCCGGGCGGGGCATTGTTTCAATACATCAAAAACAAAGGACTGACGTTAACATGGAGCACCAGTGGTGATTGCAAACAGCACCCTCCACTGTGGTGTGGACCATGAAAAGGTTAAATGAATAAAAGAGCTAAACCACAAAAACTGTAGAATGAGCAAACCCATACACACAAAGTTTAAGGGGAGACGGACCAGACCCGTCTTCATTCAAAATATTCACAACAGAACACCAGCCCTAGTTTAGCCCATTTACCAAAAAAGGTAAACAAAGCCCCCCCCCCGCACTACTCCCCCAGTATACCGATTGACCGTCAGTATGAATGGTTTGAGAGGAGAGAAAGCTGTAGCAAGACAGACCTTCTCATAGCAGAGTGACAAAATGAAACAATAGCCCCCTACACAGGGCCGCCCCAGGAGATGGGGGCCCTCGCGTCTAAAAACGCACAGGGCCTCACATTTCTCCCAAGCGGCCCTGCCCTTATACTACTGCAGCCTAACGCCAGGCAATGTGGAACCCAAGACAACAATTGCCTGTGCACAGACACGCAACATGTTTACCATGTCGGCTGGACCCATAGCCCCACTACCCGACGCCAACCCAGATGGGAACACCGTTCAACAAACCCCGCCGGAACACAAGGTAATACCTGGCTAGAACCTAGCCACGACCTACCCCGTTGTCAACCCATTTACCCGAAAAAGGTAAATAGAACTCAAAACCCCACAACAGCTACCGACTGACCTTCATTGATGAACCGGGCAAGAGGCGGGAGAGTGACAACATCTCACGGCGGAGACATTAAAACAGCATAGCAATTAGCAGTAGTGATAGCATGCGGCAGTAGCGATAGCATGTTAGCATAGCTTTAGATGTTTTAGCAGCACGCCCAAGACAGCTTGGAAACCGTTCCCTGCAGAGAACGTTCACCAAACCATCTTGCCCCTGGCGCCAACACACAACAAGGTTGTGTTAACAACACAAACCAGCATTACTAACACTAATACCCATGCCTGAAGACACAGGGCCTACCTGAGTACAAGCTGGCCCGACAGCCAGCCTTGTACAGCTGAACCTCGATGTGCAGTCATCAAACGAGGAACATCACAGGCCCGTCGTGTCGCCGAAAACATGCGTCGAAGATGCCAGGGGCCAGCAACCTCCGGTAAGCTTCCAACATTATTAATCTTCCTTAATCTTTTCATTCCGCTAGCTCGTATGGTGCACGCATCCAATACGCTGGGACGAAAATAGAGGAAGGGTGTTTCATGACCAGGGTCATGGTTATATGGGCGGTACCACCATAAGGGGCGGGGCCCCATACAGGTGGGGTGCATGTGTTTTTGTTCGTGGGAGATACATTAGGTATCACAGGAGATAGGAGTATCTCGTAAGGCTCAGAGCGGGACGCGATGCAATACGAAATATAACTGATTGCTTCCACCCTTCAGGAATCTCCCCTTCAGACCATACTCTGTTAAACAACCTCAGTACCACTTCTTTTGACATAACACTCAACTTCTCCAACATAGAGTAACAAATATTGTCTCTACCTGGCGTTGTTTTCCCCACTTTCCTTAATGCTCTATTCATTTCATGCACTGTAAATGCTGTATTTAATACCTTATCCTCCCCATCTTCACCAAATTCTACATTTCCTCCAAACCTATCCACTGTTAACTCTCTCCCTTCCCTTTCTTCTTGCGTCAAATTATCAGAACTATACACTTTAACTAACGCCTTTGCTATTGCTTCTGCCTTTTCCACACTATTAGTAATAACTCTCTGTTCTACTACGAGAGCAGGATATTCAAGCTCCCTCCCAACCCCTCTCATCTTTTTAATCATACCCCAAACCCTCTGGATTGGCGTAGCCCTTCCTAAAGTATCACAAAACTTCTTCCAGTACTCCTTCTTCACTTTCTTAATTACTTTCCTCACTATTGCCATTGCTCTCTTATATTCTATTAATTTTTCAAAGTTATGAGTCCTCTTTAGCTCTCTAAATGCCCTATTCCTTACTTTAATTGCTTCATAACATTCCTTAGACCACCAAGGAACTATCCTACTCACCCTCTTCTGCCCAGTCTTAGGAATTGTTACTTCTGCAGCTACAATAATATTATTAGTCACCTCACTGCACATGTACTCACTATCTAGACCCTCATTATCCATACCCATAAGCCCACGCTCACTCAATACGGCATAAGACTCCCAATCAGCCACACCCAATTTCCACCTCCCTCCTCCCAAAACATTCTCCCTAATAGGGTTCATCTCCATCTGTAACCTTATAGGATAGTGATCGCTGCCAACTGTACTATCAGTCAATACCTCCCACTTACACCTATCTGCTAACGTAGCCGTAACTACTGTCAAGTCTATAGCAGACTCATTCCCTCTTGCGACATCCACCCTTGTTCCTGTTCCATCATTCAAACACACCAGTTCTTTCCCCTCCAAAAATTCTTCTATCACTTCACCGTTTGCATCATTCCTATCTCCCCATAATGAACTATGCGCATTAAAATCCCCACACCAAACCACTTTATCTCCTACCCCTTCCCACATTTCATCTAGCTGTCCCATCTCAATCTGCCTACATGGATTATAAAAATTAATAATTTGAATACTGCCCTCTGTAACCCAAACTTCAATACTAATGTACTCCAACTCCCTACCTATTCTCACCTCCCTATATTGCAACCCTCTCTTTACAAAGGTAACACACCCTCCTCCATTACCCCCCTCCCTATCTCTCCTAACACTAACATATCCATATATTACAAAGTCTAATGTGCTCTTAAGCCAGGATTCCTGTATGCAAATCACATCTGGTTTGGTATTTAGATCTTGAATAAACCCTTTAAACTCCTGACCATTCGCAATTAGACTTCTTGCATTCCACTGTAAGACCACTAGGGTTGACTTGGACCTATCCATGCTGGCATAGAGGTAGACTCCGGAGCTTCACCCATTCTACTGAGGTCTTTATCGATCTTTTCCCAAGACAGGCCACCCAAATCTAGAAATTTACCAGCCCCTTTCACAATGATTTTGATCCTCTCAGTTCTACTCTTAGCCTGCTCAGTACAATTGATCACATACGCTATAAACAGTACCAACTTCTCCGGGTTAATCACCCCTTGATCCACCATCCTCTCTGCTTGAATCACTTCTTGCCCCCGTTGGTTTCCCACCTCACTACTTTCCTTCTTATTCTCTAGATCCACTACTTTCACAGCCTCAGCATACGTCAAGTTATTAGCTGCTCTCACCTGTTGCACAACAACCGCCTTTTTACTGACCAGACATCCACCATATCCAGCCGTATGATCCCCACCACAATTACAGCATTTCCTCACTGCACCCTCCTCACACTGTCCATATTCATGGTCCCCCCCACACTTTCCACACCTCCGTCTACCCCTACATACTGCGGCCACATGACCAAACCTCTGACACCTGAAGCATCTAGTAGGTGGCTGGATATATTCACGTACTGTGAAGCTCATGAACCCTACCTTTACTCTATCTGGCAACGTTTTCTCACTGAATTCCACCATCACCGACTTACTTTCCACCCTCACCCCATCTCGCCTTGCCATCAGTCTTTTCACACCCACAACTGTTCCTCCTTTAAGTGTTCTTTGAAGAAACTTCAAGTCTTCTCCCAGGGGCACCCCTGAGATAACCCCTCTTGCGCCTCGTTCAGCAAACTCTCTCACCTCCTCTATCCCACGCCCGCAAATCATCTTCACTCCCATCATTCTATCCTTCTGTATCTTGTCCTTACACTTTACCAACAACCTACCATCTCTTAACCGCTTTGCCCACTCGACTTCCCCACACACCTTCTTCACTCCCCCAGCTAACTCCATTACCCCTATATCACTTAACTCAATTCCTTCCTTAAACTTAACTAGTACCTTCAAATTCTCCAACTGCTCAGACTTCTTTCTTACATCCCTACCGTCCTGCATATCCTCCTCATCCTCCCGTTCTTTCCTCTTATTCTCCTCCCGTGCACTGCCTTCCGAACCCTGCCCACGATTCCCTTTACCTTTCCCTTGCATCTTACTGCCATCTATCTGCTCTACTTCACCGTTATCATTTCCCCCTTCCATATCCTACTCATTCCTATCCTAAATCTAATCCAGATCCAGTCACAAATCAGTCTTACCAAATCCGCCACGACTCTCCTCGCACTACCAACAAACAAACTCGCTCTCAGGTGCATTGATTGCTCATCCACCTGAGGGCCGGACTGGGGAAATAATTCATACCGGGAGATATAGCGCGAAATATAGCCCCAATCAGGCCACTTTTTAAGCGGGGGGTCTGGGGGACCCCCACCAGGAAATTTTTTGTTACAAAGACTTAATTTCCTGCATTCTGGTGAATTTGAGTGCATGTGAATCACAAACTAATGAGCCAACAATTGCTTAGTACAATGTACTGTTATGGACCTCAAATAAAACTGTTGTGGCACTAGCAATGCTACTCTCTGTTATGGTTTGACACCGACCCCAAACGCTAACGACACAAGAGAGTAGGTTTCAGAGTTGCCAAATACAAGGGCTTGTTTATTTGATATATGAATAAGTGAAACAGGGAAAGCAGGTCAACAAGAACAGGTACAATGAACAAGGGGCAAAGTTCTGCTGCTCTGCAGCTTCTCCCGGAAGGGTAGTCTTGGGAAGCAGGAGCAGACCTCTGTACCGCTCTGCAGACTCTCACGGCGGACCTCTCAGATGTTGTGCAAGACCGAGAGAGGGAGAGAGGGAACGGGTCAGTGACAGAGCAGACTTGAAACGAGCTGGAGGACAGGGTGTTATATTCTTCGTGTTAAACAACACAGTGATGTGCAATATTCCAAAAACAGCCCAAGTGAAATATCTTCATGTAATCACACAGTGAGCAAAAATCCATACACCGTCCAAAAGTGAAATACTATCTTCGTGTAAACACACAGTGAGCAAAAATCCAAACACAGTCCAAATGTGAAACAATATCTTCGTGTAAATACACAGTGAGCAAAAATCCAAACACAGTCCAAATGTGAAATAATATCTTCGTGTAAATACACAGTGGGTGGTGGAAGATCCCAAAATATTATTCCATAAAGGATAGGGCAAAACGATAAAGGCTGGGTGAGTGACTGTCTGACAAAAAGGTGGTAGACTTCAGTGTAAAGGTACACACGAAAATCGGAAATAGGTCAAGACAGTCAATCTAGAAAAACTCACCCAGACGAGCTGCGTAAAAGGAACAGGAACAAAGTGGAGGCGAGCGCGCGCCACGGAGCAGGTATCCAAGCGAAGGCTTCTAGGAATTTCCTGGAGATTAGCACAGTGAAACAGAAGCAACGGGGAAAAACATCCAGCGACAAATCAAGACGAACCAACAACTTAGGGTGGGGAAAACGGGGTATAAATAATGAGGGATCGATTGATTGAAAGGCAGTGACAGCTGGGGAATGTGATTGAAAAGCGTGGGGAAGTGAGGGAACCAATCAGCGACGTCTCAGATGACGTCAGCGGGGAGAAACGTGTGAACGAGGGAATTGAAATACTTGACAGAAAAAATGAATGAAAACAAAGCGAGGGTGGTTAAAGGAACAGAACGAGTGAGAAGGCAAGGACAGAAACCTCACAGTACCCCCCCCTCAACGGGAGCCGCCCGGCGACCAGGCCGACCCGGCTCGTCAGGATGGGCCCGATGAAAGTCGGTGATCAAGCCGGGATCCACGATGAGCTGCCGGGAGACCCAGCTACGCTCCTCAGGGCCGTAACCCTCCCAGTCCACTAGGTATTGGAATCCCCGGCCCCGCCGACGAACGCCCATCAACCGGCGGACCTGCCACTGGGGGTGACCATCCACTAGCACAGGAGGCGGTGGATCAGGAGCCGGAGGCATAAGGGGACTGAGGGAGACGGGCTTAACCCGGGAGACATGGAACACGGGGTGGATGTGCATGGATGCAGGAAGCTTCAGGCGCAGGGCCGCCGGACTGAGTACCTTCAGGACCTCGAAAGGTCCGACGAAACGGGGTTTGAGCCTCCTGGCCGAGGACCGTAGCGGGAGGTCCCTTGCGGAGAGCCACACCCTCTGCCCAGGGCGGTAAGTCGGCGCAGGAACCCGGCGCCGGTCGGCACCACGACAGGCGCGCTCAGACGTCTGGAGCAGCGGACCAATCATCACAGTACTTCAAGAAGCCCGTGGTGGGGAAAGAGCCAAACCTCTCAGCACCCGGCGACCCACACGGCCCCGGCCTGCCCGGACGGGACCCAAGGAAGCCGGCGATCAGGGGCACTGGAGAGGGGGACAAAGACAGAGGCCCGGAGAGGGGGACCGGAGACGTGGACAGAGGACCGGCGAGGGAGGCCGGAGACGGGGACTGGGACCCGACAGCGGAGGCCGGGCACAGGGACAGAGAACCGGCGAGGGAGGCCGGAGACGAGGACTGGGACCCGGTGAGGGGGCTGGACGGCACCCGAAGACACCGGGCACGACAGGAGGGGCTCCACCCCTTGATGGCACCGGAGGACCAGGCGATGTGGGGCTCGTGCAGCGCGAGCCAGGGCCTGCCCAGGACCACAGGGACAAGAGGAGAGCTGGTGACGAAAAACTGGAGCCTCTCAACGTGGTCACCAGCAACGGTGAGAAGGACTGGACAGGTGCGTTGAGTGACGTCAGCCAGGCGGCGATGATCCATTGCGAAGACCTCCAAGGGCCTCTCGAGGTCCTCAAGCGGAATGCCGGCCCGGGTGGCAAACCCAACGTCCATGAAACTCCCCTCAGCACCAGAGTCCATGAGTGCACCCACCGTCGCCCGCTGGTCCGCCCAGGCTAGGGTGACGTCCGCCAGACGGTTGGGTGGTGCACGGGTGGGTATGGACGAGAGGTCCGGAGGCGACTCACCAGCGGGCCTCCGGGGCGGGGGACAGGAAAGACGGCTCACCAGGATCTCCCGGGGTCTTGGCGAGCCTGGTCCTCTTGGCCGGGCACGGCAATTGGAGACACGGTGTCCATCCCGGCCACAGTAGAGGCAACGGCCGGAGAAGAGCCTGGACTCCCGCTCGGCCGGGCTAAGGCGGTTGCGTCCCAGCTGCATGGGTTCCTCCTTGGTCACGGCTCGGGAGGGAACAAAACCATCAGTCACGGAGGGGGTAGGACGGACAGCACTGTTGAGGCGGCCGCTGGGAAAGGGAGCCCCTGAGCGGCGGTCGACGGCACAGTCGTAAGGCCGGCGAGGCGGAAAGACCTGAGCCCTGGACTCCCTGAACACCCCCTCGGGGTCGTAGTACTCGGGGGGTACGTCTGGGGTAAAGAAAACCTCCTCGAGGTCGTGGTCCTCGGGGGGTACGTCTGGGGTACCGAAATCCTCCTCGAGGTCGTGGTCCTCGGGGGGTGCGTCTGGGGGTCCCCGTCGGGTTCTCTCACGTCTTCTCTCCTGGAGGCGTCCGTCGACGCGGATGGCGAGGCTGAACAGGTCCTCGAGGGAACCAGGTTCCTCCTGGGTCGCGAGCTGGTCCCTGACTGCGTCACAGAGCCCCCTCATGAAGGTTAGGCGAAGAGCAGGTTCGTTCCATCCACTCTCCACCGCCGCCAGTCGAAACTCCATGACATAGTCCGTCACCCTGCCGCTCCCCTGTCGGAAGGTCCCCAACCGGGCTCCAGGGTCCAGACCTCGGGCTGGATGGTGGAACACTCTGCGGAGCTCCGCCACGAAGTCTGGGTAGGTGAACAAAAAATCTGCCTCCATTGCCCAGGAGGAAGTGACCCACTGGGCAGCATGGCCTGAAAGTAGGTTGGTTCGTAATGTTATGGTTTGACACCGACCCCAAACGCTAACGACACAAGAGAGTAGGTTTCAGAGTTGCCAAATACAAGGGCTTGTTTATTTGATATATGAATAAGTGAAACAGGGAAAGCAGGTCAACAAGAACAGGTACAATGAACAAGGGGCAAAGTTCTGCTGCTCTGCAGCTTCTCCCGGAAGGGTAGTCTTGGGAAGCAGGAGCAGACCTCTGTACCGCTCTGCAGACTCTCACGGCGGACCTCTCAGATGTTGTGCAAGACCGAGAGAGGGAGAGAGGGAACGGGTCAGTGACAGAGCAGACTTGAAACGAGCTGGAGGACAGGGTGTTATATTCTTCGTGTTAAACAACACAGTGATGTGCAATATTCCAAAAACAGCCCAAGTGAAATATCTTCATGTAATCACACAGTGAGCAAAAATCCATACACCGTCCAAAAGTGAAATACTATCTTCGTGTAAACACACAGTGAGCAAAAATCCAAACACAGTCCAAATGTGAAACAATATCTTCGTGTAAATACACAGTGAGCAAAAATCCAAACACAGTCCAAATGTGAAATAATATCTTCGTGTAAATACACAGTGGGTGGTGGAAGATCCCAAAATATTATTCCATAAAGGATAGGGCAAAACGATAAAGGCTGGGTGAGTGACTGTCTGACAAAAAGGTGGTAGACTTCAGTGTAAAGGTACACACGAAAATCGGAAATAGGTCAAGACAGTCAATCTAGAAAAACTCACCCAGACGAGCTGCGTAAAAGGAACAGGAACAAAGTGGAGGCGAGCGCGCGCCACGGAGCAGGTATCCAAGCGAAGGCTTCTAGGAATTTCCTGGAGATTAGCACAGTGAAACAGAAGCAACGGGGAAAAACATCCAGCGACAAATCAAGACGAACCAACAACTTAGGGTGGGGAAAACGGGGTATAAATAATGAGGGATCGATTGATTGAAAGGCAGTGACAGCTGGGGAATGTGATTGAAAAGCGTGGGGAAGTGAGGGAACCAATCAGCGACGTCTCAGATGACGTCAGCGGGGAGAAACGTGTGAACGAGGGAATTGAAATACTTGACAGAAAAAATGAATGAAAACAAAGCGAGGGTGGTTAAAGGAACAGAACGAGTGAGAAGGCAAGGACAGAAACCTCACACTCTCTCCACCTTCAAAAAGAAAAAAGCAAGAGCACAACATATTTTTCTATTTACTATTATAATACAGTTAACCACTCTCTCCTGTAAGGGCCTTTCTTTTTCTTGTCTGTTTTATCCCTCTCTCCTCCACCCTTTCTCTTTATTCCACTGTCCATCTTGACATTAACGTTAATTGACTTTCGCTCTACTGTATCCAGTGGCGGCTCGCCACCGGGGGCGCTAGGGCGCCGACCCACCTGTTAAATGAGAGAAGAAGAAAAAAAAACTTTTTTGTTTTTTGTTTTATAGCCCTATAAATAATATAAACATGTTTAAAATGAATAATATTTACTCATTTTAAGCATGTTTGTGTTTCCAATGCACAATATAACTTAATTTTACAAAGATTAATAATAGTTTTCCTGAACAGGAAGTGACGATTCTGTCTGATATAGACCTTTTCATTACCGTAGCCGCAGGCATTTCTCCTCGCCGTATTTCTCTCTGGGCTAGGCGCAATTGCGCCTGGAGTGCGCATGCCCGCCGTGCACTGGTTCATCGCTGTATCCGTCGCAGCCACGCACTTTGCGTTGAATATGATGTATTATGATGGAACTCGGGCGCTGGTTTGAAACGACCTAGCAAGCAGCCGAGCGTCTAAAAGCTCTCTGATTGGCCGACGCGGTACTTTCCGTAACCGCAGTTTGCAACATGAGTTTATGCTGTTGTTGTGTTGTGTGATGCAGATATTTGTCTTGGAGCGTGATGGCAAGTTCTTTCAACGGTTAGGCTTAGGCACTCTTTCAAAGTTGGTTAAGGTTAGAGTTTGTCTTAGAGCATGGCGATAGAACATCAGGTAGTTTGCAGGCTGTTCGAGGCGGACATGGACAAAGGCACTCACAGTACTTGTTGGCTATTAACAAGCTATATTATGGATGCAGTGTGGAGGGACATGCATGGACAATGGATGGACATCAACACAGGCTGGATGGACAATGCCATGGAGTGGATATACTTTATCAACAAGCCCTTCTGCCAACAACAAGGTAGATTAGCGATCTCTCTCTCTCTCTCTCTCTCTCTCTCTCTTTTTTGTTTGTTTGTTTGTTTCTAACTTTTCTATTTATATATTGTGTTTCAAGTTGTGAATTAGACTATACTTTATTTGACTGGTTGTGTGTTGTTGTAGTAACAGCTGAGCGACTCGTTCATAAGAGCCGATTCATTGCCGTGAGCGTGAGTCGAATCGCTCACGTCTTGCCATGAGTCGGTTGCGTGGTACTGTATATGTTTGCAAAATGTTTTGGTATAGCGCCCCTAGTGGAGAGAGAACCAGCAGCCGCTACTGACTGTATCTCTCCCGAGTCCCACACTACCTGGCTCATTGCCTGGCTGTTATTCTGCATCTGAGTGCCGCCTGCCATTCCATTCGCCGCCTCCGCTGTCAATCAGTTGTATCGCCTGGTCCCGCCTCCACCAATCACAAGCGGCAGCACGGCTCCATTGTGTGTGTGTGTGATCCGCGTGAGGGAGAGAGAGTCAGATAGTTCTCCAACTCTGTGGCAGACAGTGAAATCCTGGTTGTTCCCCACCCACCTTATCTAACTATCGCGCCGCGCCGCCGCCACAACTAGAAACAATCGCCTGGCAAAAAAAAATAAAAAAAAAATATATATATATAACAAAAAAAAAAAAAAAAAAACTCCCGGTGCTCCCGATGGCCAGTCCGGGCCCCTCAAGCTGATCATCAGTCTGGTTCAGCCGTTTGCCCAAGACGCCAATCACGCCACTTGTCTGCCGAAAATCAAACGAAGAAGAAGAAGAAGAAGACTACACTTCCCACGAGGCAATGCGGCCACAGCGGTAGTGCGTAATATTTATGCGTCCCTACCGAATCTGCTGAATGACAGACGGGGCATGGCAGAATTCCCGAAATATAAACTCAACCCTTGACCGAAATACTAAAGCACTATGCTGTATTACCAGGTATTTGGCTGTGCCATTATGACCATAATGTTATATGTTTTATTCTGTGCATTATATAGCATTGGCTACGTGTGCTGTGTACATTTAGTTTAGTGTGCTGTTGTCATGCTGATGGTAAAGCTAGTTGAAGATAGACGTATTTTCAACTCATGGGGGAGCGCGGGGGGATCAAAATCAATTAATGTTGATGACAACCTTGACGTAATTGGTTGCCGATCGACTTGGGATTGGTCTCCGTGTTCAGGAGACTCTGGCCTATATAAAATATATTGGAACATGTCTCCAGCACCCCCACAGCCGTAGGCAGCTAGTACAACCACTGGGAGCATGTCTATGTTCCCCGGGTCCTACTGTACACTGTACATTGGAATACTGACAAAGCCATACTTGGTCATTTACTGTACAACTGGGTTAGGACGTTTGTAGGGGCCAGTTTCGAATTGCAGTGTCCCGTAGGTGTTCTTTGAGAGTGGTTTTGAAAGTGGGTAGTGATTCGCATTCCTTTACAGCTGTGGGTAGGGCGTTCCACATTGATGTGGCATAATTGCGAAACGTGTTTAGTCCCTTGTTTGAGCCGAATCTGGGTTTAACATGATTTGTGGAGCTCCCTCTGGTGTTGTGATCGTGGTATTCACTGACCTTTGGGAAGTATTTTGACATGTACATGGGTACCTTGGCCGTGTAGTGTATCTTATAGACCAGGCCCATTGCAAGTTGCTGCCACATTTGATCCCCCCTCGCTCTCTCATGAGCAGGGGTGCAGTGCTGGGCATACGCGGTCAAACGACGTTTGGGTTTCGGCCCGTATACTCCGGCACTTATCACCTAGACTTTGCATAATAATAGGATACCGACAACCAAATACAAGCCCTGTAGGTGGGGGGTTGCTTGATCTCCCGACTGGAAGGATGAGACAAGTTGTATCATCTGTTCTGTGCACAACCGAGGGAACATGTATGCACGTGGCGTTTGGCCTTGGCCCATATTACGACTGCACCACTGCTCATGAGCTCCTAAGCTTTTAATGTGTCTCTGTGTGACTCACTAGTCACTACTCACTGAACTGCTGTGCCTTGGGCCTATATAATCAAATCCCCTTTAAAGTTTTGTCAGAAAATGTACATTTAGTCAAATATCTCCACTTTTTCTTTTGAAAATGTTCAATACAAGACACTAATTTAAAACAAGATTTCAAACACAGATTGGTCTGAAATTGCCAGTGACATGTAATTTATCTTTGCCATTTTTCGGTACTATTGAAATCATAGCCTCTCTCCACGATGCTGGAACCACACCCTTTTGTAACAGACAGTTGTGTTTAGTGTTTCTAACGAATGTTTATATTGTGTGCCGTGCCATCATGTTCTGTCTAATACCAGCGAGGAGCAGGACACAGAGCCAGTAGAGAGTTAAATACTGTAGGCCTATATTATAGTTATTTTATATCAGATTCAAATACATCTTCTGTGACACATTGTATTGGGTGTTTGTTCTGCCAGTGAGCCAGTATCAGTAAGACGAGCAACAGAGCCAGAAGCATGTTGAGGCTGTTCCGCCACTCCTCCCAGCAGTACCAGGCCTCGGCCCTGCGGCCCCTGGTGGTTAGGGGCCCCTCCTCCACCTCCGACCCCCAATCAGTCTGCAACCCCCTCTGGCCCCCACAGCCTACCAGCGAGGTAATAAAAGGAAACATTAGGGCTATTCTGATCCACTCTCTGACTCATGTCGTCTGCTCCTCTCTGACTCCTCCATGTTGTCTGCTCCTCTCTGACTCCTCTCTGACTCCTCTCTGACTCCTCTCTGACTCCTCCATGCCGTCTGCTCCTCTCTGACTCCTCTCTGACTCCTCCATGTTGTCTGCTACTCTCTGACTCCTCCATGTTGTCTGCTCCTCTCTGACTCCTCTCTGACTCCTCCATGTTGTCTGCTACTCTCTGACTCCTCCATGCCGTCTGCTCCTCTCTGACTCCTCCATGTTGTCTGCTACTCTCTGACTCCTCCATGTTGTCTGCTCCTCTCTGACTCCTCCATGTTGTCTGCTCCTCTCTGACTCCTCTCTGACTCCTCTCTGACTCCTCTCTGACTCCTCCATGCCGTCTGCTCCTCTCTGACTCCTCCATGTTGTCTGCTACTCTCTGACTCCTCCATGTTGTCTGCTCCTCTCTGACTCCTCTCTGACTCCTCCATGTTGTCTGCTACTCTCTGACTCCTCCATGTTGTCTGCTCCTCTCTGACTCCTCTCTGACTCCTCCATGTTGTCTGCTACTCTCTGACTCCTCCATGCCGTCTGCTCCTCTCTGACTCCTCCATGTTGTCTGCTACTCTCTGACTCCTCCATGTTGTCTGCTCCTCTCTGACTCCTCCATGTTGTCTGCTCCTCTCTGACTCCTCCATCCTGTCTGCTCCTCTCTGACTCCTCCATCCTGTCTGCTCCTCTCTGACTCCTCTCTGACTCCTCTCTGACTCCTCCATCCTGTCTGCTCCTCTCTGACTCCTCTCTGACTCCTCTCTGACTCCTCCATGTTGTCTGCTCCTCTCTGACTCCTCTCTGACTCCTCCATCCTGTCTGCTCCTCTCTGACTCCTCCATCTTGTCTGCTCCTCTCTGACTCCTCCATGCCGTCTGCTCCTCTCTGACTCCTCCATGTTGTCTGCTCCTCTCTGACTCCTCCATCCTGTCTGACTCCTCTCTGACTCCTCCATCCTGTTGCTCCTCTCTGACTCCTCCATCCTGTCTGACTCCTCTCTGACTCCTCCATCCTGTTGCTCCTCTCTGACTCCTCCATGTTGCTCCTCTCTGACTCCTCTCTGACTCCTCTCTGACTCCTCCATGTTGCTCCTCTCTGACTCCTCTCTGACTCCTCCATGTTGCTCCTCTCTGACTCCTCTCTGACTCCTCTCTGACTCCTCTCTGACTCCTCCATGTTGCTCCTCTCTGACTCCTCTCTGACTCCTCCATGTTGCTCCTCTCTGACTCCTCTCTGACTCCTCTCTGACTCCTCCATGTTGCTCCTCTCTGACTCCTCTCTGACTCCTCTCTGACTCCTCCATGTTGCTCCTCTCTGACTCCTCCATGTTGCTCCTCTCTGACTCCTCTCTGACTCCTCTCTGACTCCTCTCTGACTCCTCTCTGACTCCTCCATGTTGCTCCTCTCTGACTCCTCTCTGACTCCTCTCTGACTCCTCCATGTTGCTCCTCTCTGACTCCTCCATGTTGCTCCTCTCTGACTCCTCCATGTTGCTCCTCTCTGACTCCTCCATGTTGCTCCTCTCTGACTCCTCTCTGACTCCTCCATGTTGCTCCTCTAGCCCAGTAGCCTGTTGCCCAGCCTGCCGTCTCCCCGCTGTTTCTCCACGTCTACACCAGGCTGGACCTCAGGAGGAGCCACAGCTCCACGCAAACCAACAACAGGTCATTCTGGTTTTGGTCACGTTCAGGTCATTCATGGTTTATTTGAACTCAGTCAGATACAAACAAATTAACATTAAAAAACAATCTCATTGTAGCACAATAATATTATACCGGAGCTTAGACAGGTTCATAATTATAGCCTTTAGTAGACCAACCAAAAGGTGAAGATTAAAATCCAGCAGTAACAATGTTTTGGCATGATGCGGGGGGGGGGGGGGGGGGGGGTTGTGTCAGGTAAACAGACCTACTGGTCTATCGGTGAGCATTCACTGGGACTTTCAGGAAAGGAAGGGGGCTTAGGGCCCTTTCTCACTCACTGCTCTGTGTCGAATCAGACCCGGCTCGCATCAGAAAAGGGTGTGTCTGTCTGAGTGAGAACGCTGTCCCCCGTCCCCGCCCCCCGCTGATTCGTCCCCGGGGGCGCTGAACCTGGACCGCTGAAATAGGTGGTCTCAGGTGCGCACTAGTGGGGGCGGTTAGGCCTGGCAATTTTGTTTGCCATTGCTATGTCTATACATTGTTCTAATGCATTTATTTCTATTAGACCAGTGGTGCCCAACCAGTCGGCCGTGGTCGACCAGTAGATCAATGACATGCAATATAATTGCCACAAGCGATGGGATAATGTTAGCTTCTGAACAGGCTAAGCTAACTAGCGTTAGCCATTGCTGTCTACTTTACTTTCTTGTTCGAATGCATTTATTTCTATTAGACCAGTGGTGCCCAACCAGTCGGCCGTGGTCGACCAGTAGATCAATGACATTCAATATAATCGATGCGAGCAATGTTACTAGTAAAAGGCTAAGCTAACTAGCATTAGCCGTTAGCTTAGCGTTATTGTTAACCCTGCAAAACGATCAAAAGCGGACTCTACAACAGAGTTCCATTCGTGAGAAAAGGGGGGTGGGTTATATTGACAAGGCTTGACAACAGAGGTTAAAATATAACTTCATATTTATTAGTTATTTGTTTCTTTATATCAGAATCCAGTCTCCAGTCTCCGTGTTATCACTTCCTGTGTTTACATTTCGAGCGTGACATCATCGACTACGGCAAGCTTACAAGCTCAAAACGCAAACCGTAAACAAAACCCAGAGCGCACCAAGACTGAAGACTAACAAACTAGAGGGGGGAGAGGGGGTGGGGGAGTTCGGCACGGAACTCGGAATGAGGACGGCACGGAGCTGATTCGACCCCGATGTTGAGTGAGAAAGCCCCCTTAGTCGCTAATCCTGCTTTCATGTGGTGTCAGATTTATGGGATGTATGAGTTTCCTACCTGGATGTAACCTGCAGTCTCTCTCATAGCATGTGTCCCAAGTCAGAAAAGTTGTGATGTAATCACCTTAACTGACTGCTGATTGGTTACACATTTTTCATTTCAGTAACAAAAAAAATAAAAACACATTGTTTGATAACTGTCCTGAAATATCAGTACAGAAGAGAAATAAGCAGTCAGAACTTGAGCTGGAAGAATAGTGACCTCTAGTAACAGCTGTGAAGAATAGGGGCCTCTTTGATGAACATTGTTACTCAGCTGAAAGAGTTGTTCCCTTCCTGCTGACTTGTCGTACAGAACTTGTAAGTCGCTTTGGATAAAAGCATCAGCTAAATTACAAAATGTAAATGTAGTAGCTAGCAGCTGTCGCGAATAGTGAGCTCTTTAGAAGCAGCTGTGACAAATAATGAGCTCTTTAGTAGTAACAGCTATGAATAATAGTGACCTCTTTAGTAACAGTTATGAAGAATAGTGGCCTCTTTAGTAGCAGCTGAAAAAAAGAGTGACCTCTTTAGTAGCAAGTATCTCTTTGGCTGTTCTGTGTATATAGGAAACATTTGGTTCTTTGTCTGAAGGCTTCTTTTCATTTGATGACTGAGCATGACACCATCTGTCTCATACCAATAGGCGATGGCCAGCCCCCTGGCTCAGCCCAACCCCCACCCCCTCCCGGCCCGGTCCAGGGAGGTTCTGATCCACCAGACCAAGAGATGGACCCACTCCAGGACAGCTCCATGGGCCTGGTACAGCGATTCAAACGCACCCTGAAACAGTACGGCAGAGTGGTGATACCAGTTCACCTGATCACATCAGCATTCTGGTGTGGTAGTTTCTACTACGCTGCCATGAAGTAAGTCACCCGGTAATTCAATAGTTTCCCCCCCTGTTTTCTGTTATTTTTAAGTTGGGTACCAAGTAACATATGTCCAGTAAAAGTGCTTGTTTATCCCCTAACGGCCTTTTGACCACACCACACCCCTCATACAAGCTGTTGAGTAGTAGTTAATGTTTTTAGTTCTATGAGAATAGTGCCACCATGAGGCAAGATGACTCAGAACTTCACAGGCTAAATTCGAAAACTGATGGTTTGGCCCGATGGTGGCGCTAGAGGGAAGGTCGTGGGATCACCAAAATCAATAGGATTCCTCCCCCTGGGGTCATGAATTTGCACAGCAAATTATAAAAGATTTGAGTGAAAGGTATTCGAGATACACAGATACACGAATTCTAAAATGTAAAGCTTGACCTGATGGTGGCGCTAGAGGAAAGGTCATGTCGTAACTGTCTGTCTCTCTGTGCTGCATGAGGACATTACTGTCTGTCTCTCTGTGCTGCACGAGGACATAACTGTCTGTCTCTCTGTGCTGCACGAGGACATAACTGTCTGTCTCTCTGTGCTGCATGAGGACATAAATGTCTGTCTCTGTGCTGCACGAGGACATAACTGTCTGTCTCTCTGTGCTGCATGAGGACATAACTGTCTGTCTCTCTGTGCTGCATGAGGACACTACTGTCTGTCTCTCTGTGCTGCATGAGGACACTACTGTCTGTCTCTGTGCTGCATGAGGACATAACTGTCTGTCTCTCTGTGCTGCATGAGGACATAACTGTCTGTCTCTCTGTGCTGCATGAGGACACTACTGTCCGTCTCTCTGTGCTGCATGAGGACACTACTGTCTGTCTCTCTGTGCTGCATGAGGACATACTGTCTGTCTCTCTGTGCTGCATGAGGACATTACTGTCTGTCTCTCTGTGCTGCATGAGGACACTACTGTCTCTCTGTGCTGCATGAGGACATACCTGTCTGTCTCTCTGTGCTGCATGAGGACATGTCTGTCTGTCTCTCTGTGCTGCATGAGGACATAACTGTCTGTCTCTATGTGCTGCATGAGGACACTACTGTCTGTCTCTCTGTGCTGCATGAGGACACTACTGTCTGTCTCTCTGTGCTGCATGAGGACACTACTGTCTATCTGTCTGTCTCTCTGTGCTGCATGAGGACATGTATGTCTGTCTCTCTGTGCTGCATGAGGACATAACTGTCTATCTGTCTCTCTGTGCTGCATGAGGACATAACTGTCTGTCTCTCTCTCTGTGCTGCATGAGGACACTACTGTCTGTCTCTCTCTGTGCTGCTCTCTCTCTGTGCTGCATGAGGACATAACTGTCTGTCTGTCTGTCTCTCTGTGCTGCATGAGGACACTACTGTCTGTCTCTCTGTGCTGCATGAGGACATAACTGTCTGTCTCTCTCTGTGCTGCATGAGGACATAACTGTCTGTCTCTCTGTGCTGCATGAGGACATAACTGTCTCTCGGTCTGTGCTGCATGAGGACATAACTGTCTGTCTCTCTGTGCTGCATGAGGACATAACTGTCTGTCTCTCTCCCTGTGTTGCATGAGGACATACTGTCTGTCTTTCTGTCTGTCTCTCTGTGCTGCATGAGGACATAACTGTCTGTCTCTCTGTGCTGCATGAGGACATAACTGTCTGTCTCTCTCTCTGTGCTGCATGAGGACACTACTTTCTGTCTGTCTCTCTGTGCTGCATGAGGACACTACTGTCTGTCTCTCTGTGCTGCATGAGGACATAACTGTCTCTCTCTCTGTGCTGCATGAGGACATAACTGTCTGTCTCTCTGTGCTGCATGAGGACATAACTGTCTGTCTGCCTCTCTGTGCTACATGAGGACACTACTGTCTCTCTCTGTGCTGCATGAGGACATTACTGTCTCTCTCTCTGTGCTGCATGAGGACATAACTGTCTGTCTCTCTGTGCTGCATGAGGACATAACTGTCTGTCTGTCTCTCTGTCTCTGTGCTGCATGAGGACATTACTGTCTCTCTCTCTGTGCTGCATGAGGACATTACTGTCTCTCTCTCTGTGCTGCATGAGGACATAACTGTCTGTCTCTCTGTGCTGCATGAGGACATAACTGTCTGTCTGTCTCTCTGTGCTGCATGAGGACATAACTGTCTGTCTCTCTGTGCTGCATGAGGACACTACTGTCTGTCTCTGTGCTGCATGAGGACATACTGTCTGTCTCTCTGTGCTGCATGAGGACATAACTGTCTGTCTCTCTGTGCTGCATGAGGACATAACTGTCTGTCTCTCTGTGCTGCATGAGGACATTACTGTCTGTCTCTCTGTGCTGCATGAGCACATTACTGTCTCTCTCTCTGTGCTGCATGAGGACATACTGTCTGTCTCTCTGTGCTGCATGAGGACACTACTGTCTGTCTCTCTGTGCTGCATGAGGACATAACTGTCTGTCTCTCTGTGCTGCATGAGCACATTACTGTCTCTCTCTCTGTGCTGCATGAGGACATACTGTCTGTCTCTCTGTGCTGCATGAGGACACTACTGTCTGTCTCTCTGTGCTGCATGAGGACATAACTGTCTGTCTCTCTCTCTGTGCTGCATGAGGACACTACTGTCTGTCTCTCTCTGTGCTGCTCTCTCTCTGTGCTGCATGAGGACATAACTGTCTGTCTGTCTGTCTCTCTGTGCTGCATGAGGACACTACTGTCTGTCTCTCTGTGCTGCATGAGGACATAACTGTCTGTCTCTCTCTGTGCTGCATGAGGACATAACTGTCTGTCTCTCTGTGCTGCATGAGGACATAACTGTCTCTCGGTCTGTGCTGCATGAGGACATAACTGTCTGTCTCTCTGTGCTGCATGAGGACATAACTGTCTGTCTCTCTCCCTGTGTTGCATGAGGACATACTGTCTGTCTTTCTGTCTGTCTCTCTGTGCTGCATGAGGACATAACTGTCTGTCTCTCTGTGCTGCATGAGGACATAACTGTCTGTCTCTCTCTCTGTGCTGCATGAGGACACTACTTTCTGTCTGTCTCTCTGTGCTGCATGAGGACACTACTGTCTGTCTCTCTGTGCTGCATGAGGACATAACTGTCTCTCTCTCTGTGCTGCATGAGGACATAACTGTCTGTCTCTCTGTGCTGCATGAGGACATAACTGTCTGTCTGCCTCTCTGTGCTGCATGAGGACACTACTGTCTCTCTCTGTGCTGCATGAGGACATTACTGTCTCTCTCTCTGTGCTGCATGAGGACATAACTGTCTGTCTCTCTGTGCTGCATGAGGACATAACTGTCTGTCTGTCTCTCTGTCTCTGTGCTGCATGAGGACATTACTGTCTCTCTCTCTGTGCTGCATGAGGACATTACTGTCTCTCTCTCTGTGCTGCATGAGGACATAACTGTCTGTCTCTCTGTGCTGCATGAGGACATAACTGTCTGTCTGTCTCTCTGTGCTGCATGAGGACATAACTGTCTGTCTCTCTGTGCTGCATGAGGACACTACTGTCTGTCTCTGTGCTGCATGAGGACATACTGTCTGTCTCTCTGTGCTGCATGAGGACATAACTGTCTGTCTCTCTGTGCTGCATGAGGACATAACTGTCTGTCTCTCTGTGCTGCATGAGGACATTACTGTCTGTCTCTCTGTGCTGCATGAGCACATTACTGTCTCTCTCTCTGTGCTGCATGAGGACATACTGTCTGTCTCTCTGTGCTGCATGAGGACACTACTGTCTGTCTCTCTGTGCTGCATGAGGACATAACTGTCTGTCTCTCTGTGCTGCATGAGCACATTACTGTCTGTCTCTCTGTGCTGCATGAGCACATTACTGTCTCTCTCTCTGTGCTGCATGAGGACACTACTGTCTGTCTGTCTGTGCTGCATGAGGACATAACTGTCTTCATTACATGTACTTTCAATCAATGACACCCTCTGGTTACAGAACTTGGCTGTTAAAATGGATTGTAACCCTGTCCTCACTCGTGATGATGTGTCTTCTTGCAGAGGTGTAAACGTGGTTCCCGTTCTGGAGTACATTCCTGGTTTTCCCGAGAGGCTCATCAAACTTTTGGAGAATTCTCAGAGTGGCTATGCGCTAACTTCCTATGCTCTGTACAAGGTAACTTAAATAGATAAATTCACATTCTGTGTATATGTATATCTTTCTCCTTAGGTGTTCTAACAGAGACAGTGTATATTCTGTACTCAGTGTTGGGGAGTATTTTCACTACATTTAAACCGTCAATTTAAAAACGTAATTAAACCACAGAGACACATTTCGCAGTAGCTTGCTGGTATTTCAACTAAATTCAAATTTGCATAGATATTGTAGTTGTTAAAGCTGCTATTATGTAACACTGAGCCACTAAATGTCGCACTAGAGCACCAGCATGTCATTTATTCAATCCGGTGCATTCCACATGGGGAAATGGGAAGTACTTACTCAACATGTAAACAACAACATTCAGTTTTGACCCGCAAAAGATTTTTAAATGATAAATTCATGAATCAATATTTTTTGGGGGGAAAAGCAATACTTTTATTCCGCAAATTTCTAAAAGATCTGTGGATGTGTTCTTTTTTTAAAATGATTACTCTACATAAAATCTTTTATCTATAGCACCTTTAATCCTTTCACTGCCACACGACAGAAGGTTAACCCTTTACCATCACACAACCGACGGTCGCCGTAAAGGGTTAACCTTCTGTCGTGTGGCAGTGAAAGGGTTAACCGTTTCCGTAGTATGGCAGTGAAAGGGTTAATTACTTTGTTGCTATTCTGAGGTGTACAGTTGTTAACTACTGGAACTACACGCATTTTCTGCCTATAAAAGGAAGGAACAAGAGGTTTGAGAGACTTCTCATGTCATAGAAATAAGAGATTCTCTTCCGACAGGCCCGTAGTTCAGACCATCGACACGCTGACAGGCCTGTAGTTCAGACCATCGACAAGCTGACAGGCCCGTAGTTCAGACCATCGACAAGCTGACAGGCCCGTAGTTCAGACCATCGACAAGCTGACAGGCCTGTAGTTCAGACCATCGACAAGCTGACAGGCCTGTAGTTCAGACCATCGACACGCTGACAGGCCCGTAGTTCAGACCATCGACACGCTGACAGGCCTGTAGTTCAGACCATCGACACGCTGACAGGCCCGTAGTTCAGACCATCGACACGCTGACAGGCCCGTAGTTCAGACCATCGACACGCTGACAGGCCCGTAGTTCAGACCATCGACAAGCTGACAGGCCCGTAGTTCAGACCATCGACACGCTGACAGGCCTGTAGTTCAGACCATCGACAAGCTGACAGGCCCGTAGTTCAGACCATCGACAAGCTGACAGGCCCGTAGTTCAGACCATCGACAAGCTGACAGGCCTGTAGTTCAGACCATCGACAAGCTGACAGGCCTGTAGTTCAGACCATCGACAAGCTGACAGGCCCGTAGTTCAGACCATCGACACGCTGACAGGCCCGTAGTTCAGACCATCGACACGCTGACAGGCCCGTAGTTCAGACCATCGACACGCTGACAGGCCCGTAGTTCAGACCATCGACAAGCTGACAGGCCTGTAGTTCAGACCATCGACAAGCTGACAGGCCCGTAGTTCAGACCATCGACAAGCTGACAGGCCCGTAGTTCAGACCATCGACACGCTGACAGGCCCGTAGTTCAGACCATCGACACGCTGACAGGCCTGTAGTTCAGACCATCGACAAGCTGACAGGCCCGTAGTTCAGACCATCGACAAGCTGACAGGCCCGTAGTTCAGACCATCGACAAGCTGACAGGCCTGTAGTTCAGACCATCGACAAGCTGACAGGCCTGTAGTTCAGACCATCGACAAGCTGACAGGCCCGTAGTTCAGACCATCGACAAGCTGACAGGCCCGTAGTTCAGACCATCGACAAGCTGACAGGCCTGTAGTTCAGACCATCGACACGCTGACAGGCCCGTAGTTCAGACCATCGACAAGCTGACAGGCCCGTAGTTCAGACCATCGACACGCTGACAGGCCCGTAGTTCAGACCATCGACAAGCTGACAGGCCCGTAGTTCAGACCATCGACACGCTGACAGGCCCGTAGTTCAGACCATCGACAAGCTGACAGGCCCGTAGTTCAGACCATCGACACGCTGACAGGCCTGTAGTTCAGACCATCGACAAGCTGACAGGCCCGTAGTTCAGACCATCGACAAGCTGACAGGCCCGTAGTTCAGACCATCGACACGCTGACAGGCCCGTAGTTCAGACCATCGACACGCTGACAGGCCTGTAGTTCAGACCATCGACAAGCTGACAGGCCCGTAGTTCAGACCATCGACAAGCTGACAGGCCCGTAGTTCAGACCATCGACACGCTGACAGGCCCGTAGTTCAGACCATCGACACGCTGACAGGCCTGTAGTTCAGACCATCGACAAGCTGACAGGCCTGTAGTTCAGACCATCGACAAGCTGACAGGCCCGTAGTTCAGACCATCGACAAGCTGACAGGCCCGTAGTTCAGACCATCGACACGCTGACAGGCCCGTAGTTCAGACCATCGACAAGCTGACAGGCCCGTAGTTCAGACCATCGACAAGCTGACAGGCCCGTAGTTCAGACCATCGACAAGCTGACAGGCCCGTAGTTCAGACCATCGACAAGCTGACAGGCCTGTAGTTCAGACCATCGACAAGCTGACAGGCCTGTAGTTCAGACCATCGACAAGCTGACAGGCCCGTAGTTCAGACCATCGACAAGCTGACAGGCCCGTAGTTCAGACCATCGACAAGCTGACAGGCCTGTAGTTCAGACCATCGACACGCTGACAGGCCCGTAGTTCAGACCATCGACAAGCTGACAGGCCCGTAGTTCAGACCATCGACACGCTGACAGGCCCGTAGTTCAGACCATCGACAAGCTGACAGGCCCGTAGTTCAGACCATCGACACGCTGACAGGCCCGTAGTTCAGACCATCGACAAGCTGACAGGCCCGTAGTTCAGACCATCGACACGCTGACAGGCCTGTAGTTCAGACCATCGACAAGCTGACAGGCCCGTAGTTCAGACCATCGACAAGCTGACAGGCCCGTAGTTCAGACCATCGACACGCTGACAGGCCCGTAGTTCAGACCATCGACACGCTGACAGGCCTGTAGTTCAGACCATCGACAAGCTGACAGGCCCGTAGTTCAGACCATCGACAAGCTGACAGGCCCGTAGTTCAGACCATCGACACGCTGACAGGCCCGTAGTTCAGACCATCGACACGCTGACAGGCCTGTAGTTCAGACCATCGACAAGCTGACAGGCCTGTAGTTCAGACCATCGACAAGCTGACAGGCCCGTAGTTCAGACCATCGACAAGCTGACAGGCCCGTAGTTCAGACCATCGACAAGCTGACAGGCCCGTAGTTCAGACCATCGACAAGCTGACAGGCCCGTAGTTCAGACCATCGACAAGCTGACAGGCCCGTAGTTCAGACCATCGACAAGCTGACAGGCCTGTAGTTCAGACCATCGACACGCTGACAGGCCTGTAGTTCAGACCATCGACACGCTGACAGGCCCGTAGTTCAGACCATCGACAAGCTGACAGGCCCGTAGTTCAGACCATCGACACGCTGACAGGCCCGTAGTTCAGACCATCGACAAGCTGACAGGCCCGTAGTTCAGACCATCGACAAGCTGACAGGCCCGTAGTTCAGACCATCGACACGCTGACAGGCCTGTAGTTCAGACCATCGACACGCTGACAGGCCCGTAGTTCAGACCATCGACAAGCTGACAGGCCCGTAGTTCAGACCATCGTTATGATTAGGTTGGCAAATGGTCTAAAAAGATGCAAGTTCAACATTTTGTCTTAACTGTTAATATAGTGCAAGCTACCGTTAACGTTCTGAGAAGACCCCAAACAGGGTTATTAGTTTCAGGGGGCGTGTCTTGGATGGGGATGTGGTGGGGATTGATGTGTGGGGTGTTTGGGGACTGGCTGTTCCGGGGGGGTTTACATGCCTTCGAGCAACACTGTACTTATTGTAGGGCTGGGCGATATATCGAGTATACTCGATGTATCGCGGCTTATTCTACATGAGATGTAGTAAATTACTATATCGTGAACATCGAGTATATGTTGTCACGTTGCGGCTGAGATGAGACTTGCTTTAGCGCAGAGCTTTCCTCTCATTTCATTATAGACGCAGACCAGCGCGGACCTTAAATTACATGCAATTGTAATTTCATTACACAGACCAGCACAGACCTTTAATGACATGCAATTTAATTGACGCAATAACGTTAGCTGCTAACTAAGTTATCCCACATAACTAGGCTAAGCTAACTAGCGTTAGCTGCTAACTCTGGAAACACTCAAAACGGACTCCACGACACTAGTTCCATTCATGAGGAAAGGGGGTGGGGTAATATTGATGAGGCTTGACAACAGAAGTTCAAACATAACTTCATATTTATTGGTTATTCGTTTCTTTATATCGGGCATCCAGTTCGCATCACCTTGTGTCGCACGTTCTCGCTCTCTCTACATTCAATGATTTAAAGTAGCCAAACGTTAGAGTATAAATACTAACTGGATAGTTGATGATATAAACATTTAATTTCATTATCTGAAATATTCTAAAATCATTAAGTCTGCTATAAGCCATTATCCCTTTGTGTGTGATTATTATTTTCTCACAGTGTGTATGTGTATATATATATATATATATATATATATGTGTGTGTGTGTGTGTGTGTTTGGCTAAAGTGGATAGAAAACACAGTACTGTGCAAAAGTCTTAGGCACCCAAGAGTTTTTATATAGTCTTAGATGTAAATAAAAAAAAAAATTTTAGTGTGTCAGTAGACTACTCTTAGTACATTTTCATTAAATTATTTTTTAAAGCATCTTCATGGTTTAATAATGCAAACATATGTTGCAGGGACTTGTTATAATCATCATATTGGCGTGACTGTATGCATCAAAGGGTTAAATCAAGCATTTGTAAGTGCTTTAGAGGAAATGTCAAAATATCGCGATATATATCGTGTATTGTGATATGGCCAAAAAATATCGCGATATAATTTAGAGGCCATATCGCCCAGCCCTAACTTATTGTACTTATTTTATGCCTATTCTTATGTCTGCACGTTCTACATTGCACTACTTTTATTGTCTTTTATACCTATTCTCATGTCTGCATTTTATACATTGATTTCATTCTGTCGACTGTATGCTGATTTTATGCCTATGTTCATTTTATGCTATTTGCTGTGGGGCACGTTGGGCTGCGGTCCATGTGTGAAAGGTGCTATAGATAGTTATTAATACAATTATTATTATTATATTGTAAAAATGTATGCATTGAAATGACATTGAAAATGAGGGTGGCTTCAATTGTCCTTTTCGAGAATAAATAAAGGTTTGAATGAATGTGTCTGACTGGCAGACAGCTATTACACTGACAAGCGTATACTTTACAATAAACTCCGTTTGAGTGGTATATTATGCTATCATGTGACTGTATTATACTTTGTTATAATTTGCTATCACAATTTATTATGTTTATTTTGTACGTCCAGTAATTCGCTTGTAAAACTTTATATGTGGGCAATAATTCTGATCATATTTACCAATAGGCTTTGGGCTTTAATAAGTTCTATATTTAAAGACTCCTCTGCTTGATTGAATTAATTAGCAAATGGACAATAATATAATAATACAATAATATAGTGTGTATAATATAATATAATGCAATATACAGATTGGTGTATTAAATGGCACTCTCTGGCCCACCGACGTCACATGGTTCTGTTTTCAACCCCCAGATTGCCACTCCAGCCAGGTACGCTGTCACTCTGGGCGGGACGTCGCTGTCTGTCAAATACCTCCGTCGTCACGGTTACATATCCACGCCGCCTCTCGTCAAAGAGTACCTGCAGGACAAGATGGAGGAGACGAGGGAGCGGATCACGGAGAGGATGGAGGAGACGAAGGAGAGGCTGACGGAGCGGATGGAGGAGACAAAGGACAAGCTCGCCGAGCGTCTGCAGGAGACCAAAGACAAAGTCGCCTTCCGGAAGAAGAACGAGTAGACGCGTGGATCCGGTGGAAACCGGATTTATAGATGAAAACCTGTATCTGCTACAATAGTGACGCTGAGGAAAACTGCAACGTTTGTCTTGTGCCGCCTAAAAGAAAAAGTATTTAGTATATTATTAGCTTATTATATACTAATTCATGTGCCACCTACTTTAGTTTATACAGTTTGCTAGGACTTAAGGATTTTATTTATTTATTTTCACTACATGTTCACACAATGTTATTCCTGTGTCCCAGGACAGTTCAGTCGGTATTTGTGAACATGTACCGCTCTCTGCTAAAGCTAGAAACTGGAGCGAGAGAGACATTTCCAGGAATGGGAATTCAGATGAGAGGGTTTTGGTCCTTGAAGCAGGACTGTGATTTCTACTGTGATTTTACATCTAATCACAGTACAAATTATAAATAAATAAATAAAGCCCAGGTGTCACTGCGGCCGTGGTCTCGACCGGTCTTGAAATTAAACTTAAGCGTCGAGACCAAGTAAAAATGCAATCAATCAATTCCAAGACGAGATGGAGACCTTCAGATGGAGACCTTCAGAAAAAGGAACATTGAGGTTTTACCCTCATTTGCAATGCAGTCGAGATTACAAATACAAACAGTTTAGAATATATATATAAAAGGGATAAGATAAGTTTGCATAAATAGGACAAAACACAGGTGAAAAGAAGAAAACTAAGAAAAAGAGATCAAATTAAAAACAGTTACACACTGAGGTAGGGAGGTTTGTGACCATGTTCTTAAATTGTCCGTAGGATAGTGGGGTACTGCTTTTTAGAGTGATTTGAAGATCATTCCAAGAGGAATATGCAGTTACTACACACTGAGGCTCGTTCCAAGACATTTTGTCCGTCTGAATCATAGGAAGAACCATAGAGGTGGCATAGACCATGAGAGACGTGTCTAAAAGGTAGACTTCCAAGTACAGTTGATGTACAGTTGAATACAGTTACTGCGCCTTCTGAGTTTGTGAACAGTTTAGTTTATATAGTCTGTTTTTTATGTTTTGATGGAGGAATGCAGACATAGACTCTGTTTTGGCCTCGTGTTAGTTGATATCTGGTTGATATCAGATTGACTGACTGCATTCGTTTTCCTCTCCACCCCCACTGAGTGTTACAGGATAGTCTTAATGAATGAATCTGTGTTACTAATAATACTAATTACTTAGTATTGGTACTATGTAAGGGATAATGTATAGCTACAAGGTCATTGGCGCAAAATAATTGACCGACACGGAGTTTAGAACACTGAGGCGCCTCGCCGAGGTGTTTTAAACGTAGTGAAGGTCAATTATTTTGCGACAATGACCGAGTATAGGCTATACATTATCCCGCTTATTACATGGCTAACTTACTAACAATATACCTAATTCATTTTACACCATCGACGAGACGAGATCAAATGCAGACGCAGTTCTGTTCTGTCGCTCCGCGCTGTCATCGCCGGCAGCCGGCAGGTCTGTGGTCTGATTGCACTGATGACTGAGTGCAGCTGTGCATATGCTGAACAGCTCTCATGACTGCACTGATGCAGTGTGTGTCAGTGGGCTTGATTGCTACAGCTGTGCACAGCGGTCATTATTGCTCGGCAGAGGTCCGTTATCGAGTAATAACGGACCTCTGACGAGCGCTATTGACCAATCACAATCAAGCATTTTGGCGAATGTTAAAACGCCATGTAATAATTACTAATAATAACTAGTTACTAATAATAACTCCATATTGTAGGTTGAAGCGACAATGCAATTATTTTATTAATCAATCACATTCTGGAGCATGTATGGTATGGTTTATTCTTAATCCCAGAGGGGAAACATGGTTTGCCACCAGAGCGAGTACAAATACACAAACAAGAAACAATAACATACAGTACGAGTTACATAACACAGTAGCAAGAAAAGAGAAGAAAGCCTCACAATACAGAGCTAGTGGTGTTCATTAAAGAACAGCAGCAGGAACAAAGGACCTCAGTCGCTCAGTAGAGCATCGAGGCATCAAATACATTGTACAGAGGATGGCATTCAAAAGAAAGAATAGAGTTCCGTTTAGTCCTTGTTCATGTACAGAACAAATTGAGACCATCGGCTCTTAAACACACCCCTCACTGCTGCTCTAGCCTCAAATGGTCTGGTGTGACCAGCTTGGTCAGCCTTCAGTTCTCACGTATACCAGATGTGGGGTATTTTATTTTGCAACAATGGGAAAACAAAGAAGCAGCTACCTTGACCAGCGAGAAACAAAACAACAAAAGCACAGATATGACAGGCCTGCCGGTGGCACGATTGCACATTATCGCTTTAAGTGAATGTGTGAAAGCATGGATGTATGGTGCTATTGTGATAATGTTACATGTTAAGTGTAAATGCATTATCTGTATGTTACTATCATGATACAGGGATTATTGATCTCCGTCACTGATGTGGTTTGATTGATGTGGTTTGATTGACATGAAAGGCTAGCATACGAAAAACCCTATGTCATTAATCATTTGTTTAAATGCAGAAGTGTACAGCCTCTGTTGTTTGCAGCAACAATAAACATATGTAATACTCCCACTTTGGACAATACCTTATTATATTTAATATGTCATTTTATTTTATTTATTATATTTAAACGTACCATTGCAGTGCCCGTTCGGAACGGGCAGATTGCTTGATCGATTGCATTCTAGAAAACTGAATAAACAGAACCTACCCTGGTAAATAAAGGTTAAAAACAGAACTTACCCTGGTAAATAAATGTTAAAAACAACTTACACTGGTAAATAAATGTTAAAAGACAGAACCTACGTTGGTAAATAAAGGTTATAAACAGAACCTACCATAGTAAATACATTTTAAAAACAGAACCTACCCTGGTAAATAAAGGTTATGAACATAACCTACCCTGAGTAAATAAAGGTTATAAACAGAAACTACCCTGGTAAATAAAGGTTAAAAACTGAACCTACCCTGAGTAAATAAAGGTTATAAACAGAATTAACCTGAGTAAATAAAGGTTAAAAACAAACTACCCTGGTAAATAAAGGTTAAAAACAAACTACCCTGAGTAAATAAAGTTTATAAACAGAAACTACCCTGGTAAAGAAAGGTTAAAAACTGAACCTACCCTGAGTAAATAAAGGTTATAAACAGAATTAACCTGAGTAAATAAAGGTTAAAAACAGAACCAAATGAAGGTTAAAAACAGAACCTACCATGGTAAATAAAGGTTGTAAACAGAACCGAACCTGGTAAATAAAGGTTAAAAAGGGAACCTACCCTGGTAAATAGTACATGTTAAAGGACAATGACAAAAATGAAAATGTTTTGGCCAAAAAATTGCCAATTTCATCAAGAACTTTGAACCGTTCAGTTGTCTGAGTTCTGTTTTCATATTTTGTCACATTTGTAATGGTTCCACTTTGGCCTACATGCAGCAGCTGACCTCATACTGTCTGTCAGGCATGGTATATAGAAGCTCATGTTGTTGTAGGTCCAGTAAATTACACTAGGTGTCTCAGTACTACCACAATAAGAATCAGCAAGGTCTGATATACAGCCTGACATCATCACCACCACCACATTGCATATGATATCACTGTATCTATAATGTGTAATACTGTAATACATACTGTAATATATACTATAGTACATACTGTAATAGATACTATAATGCATACTGTAATACATACTATAATGCATACTGTAATACATACTATAATACTGTAATACATACTATAATACATACATACTGTAATACATACTATAATGCATACTGTAATACATACTGTAATACATACTATAGTACATAGTCTGTCTGGGAGTGTTGCATTTATTTAAAAAAATGTTGACCTTATGGTGTTCTTGTTTTGTTCTTGACTTATTGTTTTTTTTTTTTTTTTTTGATCTTTTTCCTCCGATTTTCTCCCATCCCAATGTTAGTCGTATGCCAATTCCCAATCCCTTCCTGGTCGCTGCGCACTTACCCCCCACAGTCAGATCATCTGGGAGAGTGGAGGCTATCACGTGCTTCCTCCGACACACGTCCAGCCAATCAACCGCTTCTTTTCACCTGGCAGCGCGGATCCTCCCTGAGAGGGCGTAGCGTGTGGAAGGCCCACTCAGGTCCTATCCGCGCTTAGCAGGCGCCGCGACCGAACTGTAGGAGTCGCTGTTTACAACGACCCGGACCCACCCCCCAGCTTCTCCCACCCTCTAATACAGCCAATTGTATTAGTGTGAACGGCCAGCCAAGCTGGTGACAACCCCGGAGCTGTGAGCTGGATTCGAACAGGTGAATCCAGCTCACAGCTTCGGGGTTGGTGACGAACGCAATCTCCGCTACGCCACCTAACCGCTCTTGTTCTTGACTTATTGTGATGTTTCTTCTTGACTTGTTTAAAGAAGACGTGTACGGCCCATGGGGACATTAACGTGTGTTGTCGGGCCTTACAAATACATTTGATTTTATTTGATTTGATGATACATACTGTAATACATACTGTAGTACATAATGTAGTACACTGTAGTATATACTGTAATAGATACGGTAGTACATACTATAATACATATTGTAGTACATACTGTAATACATACTGTAGTACATACTATAATACATACTGTAATACATACTATAATACATACTGTAATACATACTATAATACATACTGTAGTACATACTATAATAGATACTGTAATAGATACGGTAGTACATACTATAATACATACTGTAGTACATACTATAATACATACTGTAGTACATACTATAATACATACTGTAGTACACACTATAATACATACTGTAATACCTACTGTAATACATACTGTAATACATACTATAGTACATACTGTAATACATACTATAATACATACTATAGTACATACTGTAATACATACTATAATACATACTGTAATACATACTATAATACATACTGTAATACATATGGTAGTATACACTGTAATATATACTGTAATACATACGGTAGAACATACTGTAGTACACAACCTGTTAAGCCCGTAGGTCCCCGTATTAGTTCCCCAATTATCATATCATGGGCAGTGTTGGGCAAGTT
>NC_140168.1:71975633-71988133 GCF_963971535.1 Notolepis coatsorum
TAGTAACGTTAATGCTAGTAGAATAGACACAACGTGAGGTAATCCTCATCATCCATTTTAAACCGGTTATTACCTAACGTTAATGCTAGTAGAATAGACACAACGAGAGGTAATGTTAACGTTAGCAGAATAGACACGAGAGGTAACGTTAACGCTAGTAGAATAGACATGAGAGGTAACGTTAACGTTAGCAGAATAGACACAACGAGAGTCTGGTTAATGTTGTTATTGATTGATTGATTGAAACTGTGTTTACTCTGGCTTGCTCCAAGCCCCCACGGACATAGCTATGCTCACGGAGCTCTCATTCTGTACGCCAGCGGCCCCGCCTCCCCACACAGAGATGAAACGGAGTACTACCTGCAGTGGAAATTAGGTACCAGGTACCTAAAGCGAGTAGAGTAGAGTAGGGTAGAGTCGAGTAGGTACTATGCAATGGAAAAGTGTCATATGTGTGTTGTGTGTTGTGTGTGTGCTTGTGTGTGGAGAGTTCAGTGTTCAAGACTCTGATGGCCTGACTTCCGGAATAGCCCGACCATGGAGTAAGTCGCATGTGACACAGCTGCTCACCAGTTTTTTTTTAATTTTCGCTTTAAAAACATATTTATATACCACCAATGCGTTTAAAACTTGACGCATATATCAACTGAGATTATCAACTAACTATATTGACTGAAAGATTCGAGATGCCAACAAGGAGAGATAAAACGGTTGGATTCGGGTTTCGTGCGTAGGACAGCAGAGGAAATTGACAAGATTGCCTCCTCCTCAACCGCTATAACCACCTCCGCAGATACAGCATATATAGTCCAGGAAACCACTAAACTAGTAAAAGCGATGGAGAAGACAATAACCGGCATGGAGAAGACAATAACCGACAAAGTAGATGCTATCAAAGAATCTATCGAATCCAAAATCGAAGTGCTAAGGGTAGCTGCTGATGTACATATCCAACGCACCGTAGCAGTGGAAACTTGTTTGGAAGAACACCAACATAAATTCGAACTGATCTACAGAGACATAGTTAAGCTCAACGATAAGCTAACGGTTGAGATGAAGGGAAACAACGAAGAACACAAGCGGGGACTCGAAATAATGGACGTATCCATAACCATAACGGATCTCAACTATTGGCTAACGGCTGAGCTTAAGCGAAACAACGAGGAACAAAAGGCTAAAATATTCGAGCTGGAATATCAATCTCGTAAGCTGAATATCCGTATAGTTGGGCTGGACGAGTCGGTGAGCTGCACACATCCCGAAGCGTTTGCGACAGAATTACATAAAATCCTGGGAACAGCTATCCTTCCTATGGTACCTGAGGTGGATCAGTGTTACAGATTGGGGACCCGAAAATACGACAACAACGCCAAACCGAGAGTGATTATGGCTGTCCTACGTCAGGTCAGAATAAAATAATTGATCATTCGGGAGACCCGCAGGGTGAAAGGCAGCCTGAAATACAAGGATGTATCAATATACTTCTTTGAAGATTATTGTCGGGATGTGGTGCTCTTGCAGGCCAAGTACAAGACGGTGATGTCTCAACTTTTTGTGGGAAAATACAGTCCCACACTACTGTACCCTGCAAGACTTCGCATCATCGATAAACATGGAGACAGGATTTTCCTCGACTCGCCTGAAGATGCCGGCAAATACATGGCAGCACAACGTGCAGGATAGTTTATATACGGCCTTTTAATCTTTGTTAAGCATGGACACCATATCGTATAAACTTTAATGAATCGCTGATTTGGGACAGATAGACCTACGAGTTCTGAGTCATTGAATGTTTTCCCCGTTGGACTTTTATTATTGCTGACATATTGGACTAAAATTGGAACGATACAGAGAAGATTAGCATGGCCCCTCACGCAAATTCGTGAAGCGTTCCTTATTTTAATAGTATAGATTTCTAACAACATTCTGGAACATATTGGAACATTCTGGTACTGTAAAAACGACATATTGGAATAATCTAGAACATTAAAAACATTCTGTGATATATGGAACATTCTGGATCACAGCAATATAGGGCCATACACACAGCCAGAAGACCTCCGGAGGAATAACATCGCCCACCCCTGGCTAGGGGAGGAACTGCATATACGTATTTAAAAACTTATTTTTATTAATTAGAAATAATTCCACTACTTTTCCACTTTATACTCTAGGTGTTTAAGCATAGCAAAGCTCTTTCAAGATCTAAGTGAATGTTCTCTTTTTTTTGAGGTTCTCTATTCAGTTCAATACCCCTCTATTATTCTTGGGTTGTTTTAACTTACACAAGTTCGTATAAAATGTAAGTGATTATAGTATGATATTTTAAGCTTATTTTTAGTTTTATTTTTAGTTTAATTTTATTTTCATTTTTCCTTTTTATTTAACGGGAGAGTGGCCAAGCCACAGTTGACATTCTACTTATGGTAGAATTTAGAATGTTAGATCCTATGGCATACATAGGAAAGGGGGGGAGGGTCGAAATCCTATGGGGTTTTAGGGGGATAAGGGATTATATGTATGGGTGTTTTTTATGTTTGTTATCATGCTCAAACTCTGCTCTCAACAGGACCTCAATAATTGGATATATATCTATTGTGAATCGCTTTTCCAGACGACTTGCACACAAGAATACAGCAACATGTTTAGATTATGGCTAGTCTGAATATAATGATTTGGAATACTAGGGGACTGAAGTGGCTCTTTTAAGCGAAACGCACCTTTTAGAGGCTGAAAATGTAAAGCTGGCGGACAAAATATATCATAATATTAGCTACTCATCTTTTGGAACTAGATCCTGTGGGGTAGCTATAGTCGTGAAAATGAACTTGAATATTAAATTGTTGGACATATGGTCTGATACAGACGGCCGAGTAACTATTGCTAAGATAGAATACAGTAACAGGAAAATTGCGTTGGTAGCGGCTTATGCCCCTAATCTTTACGACGCCAACTTCTACGCAACACTCACTAATGCAATGTTGGACATCCCGAGTACTCATTTATAATTGGTGCGGATTTTAATGCCATTTGGGATCCCTCGATTGATAAATCTAATCCCACCACTTCCAATGATCAGAAACAGGCATCTAATGCACTAAAGCAGGGGTGTCAAACTCATTTTCACAGAGGGCCACATCAGCATTATGGTTGCCCTCAAAGGGCCAAAGACCGTATAAATGTTAATGTAATGTAAAATAAATGTAGCTATACATTTACATATTGTTAAACATGTTGTTTCTGTATTTATTACTTATTCAAGTTATACATATTGCATATGCATTTGCATAAATGTTAAAATATATGTTAGCTTATGTTATTTTAACAAATAATTTTAGTTTATCAGAACCCCATATTACTCCATCAATCAATGATCAAACCATTCAAGTAAATAACAAAGAAGAATATCATCAAATACAAGCTATTACATTAAGTTTGTTCAAAACCTTTTTGTCACAGTCAAGAGGGGCAGAACTAACAACTGTGAGCTGCAAAGAACACGTGGGACAGATGTAGCAGATGTTACAAAAACAAATGGCTGCACACAACCTTGCAGAGGCCATACATCCAACTAATGGAAGATAGTTTAATTAACTTTAATTAACAGATTGCAGAATGGGTACAGTACAGTACAGCTCAATACACACAATTGTTATGGGGATGCAGACCAGAGAAAGACTTTCGACTTGTTTACATCAGGGTCCCCCATTTTCAATTCGTAATGAAATTGCTATTATGTGTCTGCATGAACACACAACTGTAACTGTACTCAAAAATAACAAAATAAGGGTTGTCTCAGTTCACAACTATATTGGTCAAGTTTTGGGTGGGACTTGTTTGCGTCCCTACAGCTTCTTATTCAATTGAGCGAGATGCCACACAGCCAGTTTGCATCTGACAGTTCAGACAATATTTCTTCAACCCTTTGTTACCTATTCCGCCTGGATCTTTTTTGTATTTTGGGCTGTAAAATTGTCAAAGAATGTCTGAGGAGTAAGTGCTTTTGGCTTTTTTCCTTTGTTACTTCATCAATACCTCAGATGTTCAACATACATGTATGTGTAAGAATGTGTAATAACTAAGGCTGTCAAAGTTAAAGCTTTATTAACGCATTAACCCACAATTATTTTAACACTGCTATTTTTTAACCCAATATTAATGTAAAAAAAAAGATAAAAAAATGTTTTTACCTGAGCTCTTGGGGGGCCACATCAAATGACGTGGCGGGCCGCATTTGGCCCGCGGGCCGTGAGTTTGACACCTATGCACTAAAGGATTGGGCCAAGAATACGGGAGATCTATGGCGCCTACTCAACCCAGCGGCCCGAAAGTACTCTTTTTTCTCAGCAAGACACAAGTCATTTTCCAGAATAGATTATGTTTTTGCATCCCCTAGTCAGTATTTAATCCTTTTGAGGAGGTATTTTTTTTTATGCCTGTTTAAGGGCGGTATACAATCAGACTTTGTATTAAGTACCTGGAAAAACAACTGTAGCAGAACCGTACAACTAACCATGCTACCCATGTAACCATTTATGTTCACTGCAGTCTTTCTTATTGTGTTGTTAGTTTCATTTTTGTGTAAGTGTTGTTTGTCTATAAATGTTAATAAAAATTTAAGTTTAAAAAAAATAAAAAATTGCAGCCCAAAGTGCTGCACAGCAATAAAATAGACATACAATTAGCATAAAATAGACCATAAAAGCAATGCAGAGAATAATAAAAGGACCGTAAAAGCAATGCAGGTAATAACAATACAAATATTGACTCACAGTTTAAGACTTTTCCATTTGAGGTTTTCTTTGGGTGACTTTTACTGGAGTCACTTTCAAGTCAAATATGTTTGCCTTTACTCAAGTAATTACATTAATAAAGTACTTTATACCCCACTGATTTATACCCCATAGTCCAACCTGGACACGCTGTCTATATATGGCTTTGCTGCTGCCGACCATATAGACATGGCCTTATATCACTTCACAGGCTGGACACATTCGGACACAACTTGTTAATGATATGTGTGTGTGTGTGTGTGTGTGTGTGTGTGTGTGTGTGTGTGTGTGTGTGTGTGTGTGTGTGTGTGTGTGTGTGTGTGTGTGTGTGTGTGTGTGTGTGTGTGTGTGTGTGTGTGTGTGTGTGTGTGTGTGTGTGTGTGTGTGTGTGTGTGTGTGTGTGTGTGTGTGTGTGTGTGTGTGTGTGTGTGTGTGTGTGTGTGTGTGTGTGTGTGTGTGTGTGTGTGTGTGTGTGTGTGTGTGTGTGTGTGTGTGTGTGTGTGTGTGTGTGTGTGTGTGTGTGTGTGTGTGTGTGTGTGTGTGTGTGTGTGTGTGTGTGTGTGTGTGTGTGTGTGTGTGTGTGTGTGTGTGTGTGTGTGTGTGTGTGTGTGTGTGTGTGTGTGTGTGTGTGTGTGTGTGTGTGTGTGTGTGTGTGTGTGTGTGTGTGTGTGTGTGTGTGTGTGTGTGTGTGTGTGTGTGTGTGTGTGTGTGTGTGTGTGTGTGTGTGTGTGTGTGTGTGTGTGTGTAGTCTGGCTAATAATATTGAGAGGCCCGGAGGTGCAAGACATTCTAGGAAGACGTTCCCAGCTGCTGTGTCTCATCAGGTCCTGAGGTGACCACCTCTCACCTCACACACACACACATACACACAGAAACATTACATATATATTCACAAACATACACCCGGTAATTCACTTGTTTCCCCCCCTGTTTTCTGTTATTTTTAGTTGAGTACCAAGTAATTATGTCCAGTAAAAGAGCTTGTTTTTGCCACTGAAACAGGAATCTAGCTCAAACAGAGGTGTGTGTGTGTGTGTGTGTGTGTGTGTGTGTGTGTGTGTGTGTGTGTGTGTGTGTGTGTGTGTGTGTGTGTGTGTGTGTGTGTGTGTGTGTGTGTGTGTGTGTGTGTGTGTGTGTGTGTGTGTGTGTGTGTGTGTGTGTGTGTGTGTGTGTGTGTGTGTGTGTGTGTGTGTGTGTGTGTGTGTGTGTGTGTGTGTGTGTGTGTGTGTGTGTGAGAGCAGCAGAAAAACAAAACAGTGGAAGCTGGACCATGCAAGTGTAGGAGGATTCTATGGATAGAACGTTAATGTTACTACAGAGATTGTGTTGCTTTGGAATACAGCTACCTTAGCGTCTAAAAACAATGTTTCGTGTTTGTGTTGGAATACAGATACCATAGCATTATCTAAAAGATCAAAACAATGGTTTGTGTTCGTTCATTTCCAAATTGTGCAAACAACATTTTGCCACTTCCCGTAACGTTCATATACTATTGATAAGGATGTTGTGGCTAAATGAGTTGTGCTGCATTAACACTAGAGTGGAAGTAATGTAATGTTTTTTTTTTTATCAACTTTTTCTCCCATTTTCTATTTTTCTCCCATCCCAATTTCGTATCGTCCAATTCTACCCTCCCCTGTCTCGAACGCTGTTAGGCCATGCCTCCCACAAGCCGGCTGTAATGTGGGCGAAGCCATACATTGCACGTGTCCCCTCCGGTACTCGAGGTAGCAGCCGTCGCATCTTTTCACCTGCACAGCGCAATCTTTCAGCGTCGGGGGTCTGCGTTCGAAGGGCACGCCACCCCCATCGCTTCCTGATTCTACTGCGCAGGCGCACCAACCGACCTGTAGGAGTCGCTGTCCACAACGTCCGATCCCCACCCATCAGCTTCCCACCCCCTAATACTGCCAAATGTATTAGTATGAACGACCAGCCAAGCTGATAGCAATGCGGAGAGCTGGGCTCGAACCCAGCGTCTCCTGCATTGGTGGTGAGTGCCTTGCCCACTGCACCACCTAGCCGCCCGAAGTAATGTAATATTAATTACTAATAATAATAATAATAATAATAATAACTGGACTTTGGAGAAGTCTATTGATACAGACGGACACGCTGAAGTTGTGGCTAGCTAACTATTGTGCTACATGGACCCAAAAACCCAAGACAACCTGGCTGCACCAAAACACTTTTTTCTCAAGATATCTGCCGTTCCATAACTGGAGAGAGCTGCTGCAGTGCAAACAGAGTGGAGGTAATGTAGTGTTAATTATTACAAATGGTAACTGTGAGGGCGGTTAGGTGGCCGAGCGGAGATTGCGTTCGTCACCAACCCCGGAGCTGTGAGCTGGATTCGCCTGTTCGCCTGTTCGAATCCAGCTCACAGCTCCGGGGTTGTCACCAGCTTGGCTGGCCGTTCACACTAATACAATTGGCTGTATTAGAGGGTGGGAGAAGCTGGCGGGGTGGGTCCGGGTCGTTGTAAACAGCGACTCCTACAGTTCGGTCGGGGCGCCTGCTAAGCGCGGATAGGACCTGAGGGGGATAGTGTGATCCTCCCACACGCTACGCCCTCTCAATGAGAATCCGCGCTACCAGGTGAAAAGAAGCGGTGATTGGCTGGACATGTGTCGGAGGAAGCATGTGGTAGCCTCCACTCTCCCAGATGATCTGACTGTGGGGGGTAAGTGCGCAGCGACCAGGAAGGGATTGGGAATTGGCATACGACTAACATTGGGATGGGAGAAAATCGGAGGAAAATGGAGGGGGAAAAAGATATAAAAAAAAAAAAAAAAATGGTAACTGTGACTGTTTTGATTGAGCATTAACCTCTTAAGCCCTAGCCATATTTTCAGAAAATTCGCCTAGAAGTACATACCCAAGTAAATGGAAGATTGCTCCACTTCCACAAGGTCCATTTGCATGTTCTTGGTATCTATTGACATCTATGGACCTCAGGGAATGTATTCCCAGTGTCAGAAATATTGTTTCTGTTACTATGCTTGAGTAAATTGTAATGAACCAAAGGAGAATATCGATTATTATTATTATTATTATTATTATTATTATTATTATTATTATTATTATTATTATTATTATTATTATTATTATTATTATTATTATTATTATTATTATTATTATTATTATTATTATTATTATTATTATTATTATTATTATTATTATTATTATTATTATTATTATTATTATTATTATTATTATTATTATTATTATTATTATTATTATTATTATTATTATTATTATTTATCTTTGACAGTGAATAACACCACTCACAAGAGTGAATAATTGCCACTGAGCTCATGCCACTGACTCTGTCCTGTTGTGGAGTTTGGTGTAATATGCTGTGCCGATAGGAACCTGGCCAACCTTGTCGGTGCCTCTTTTGTAGCGTCCATCCTCTCTGCCTGACCATGATGGATGATATGGTGCCGTTGTGGCGGATCCAATTTCTGCTTGTGAAAGCCTTGAACTCACTTGAAGTGAATGCTGTGCTGTTGTCCGACACCAGTATCTCCGGCACCCCATGAGTGGCGAAGAACAGTCGCAATGCATTGATCACTGCGCTGGATGACTATGGAACTCACAAGCCACTTAGAATGGGAGTCGACCACGATCAGGCAAACCTTTCCACGAAATGGTCCCGCAAAGTCAATGTGGAGCCTTGACCGTTTACGGGGTAGTCCATTCCCAAGGGTGCCTTGGGTGGATTATGTCTTGTCAACTGGCATGCATCACAGCTTCTGACCACAGCCTCTACCTCCTTGTTCATCCCAGGCCACCGGACATAACTCCTTGCCAAGCCATGTGAACAATCCCAGGACGTGAGTCATGTAGCATTTTCAGGACATCCACTCTTGCTGCCACTACATGACTCCCCCACAATCCACAGTTCTTGTGTGCGGACATTTCAGGTTGCCTCTATGTACAAAAGGCTTGAAATGGTTCTCTCACAGGGTTATCCATACAGAAGCCAGTAGTGCACACGTGACAAAACAGGGTCCTTCAAAGTGAGGTTCCCAATCCGTTGGGCATGTAGTGGGGCCTCAGGCACCATTCCAGTAGTAACACTTCCAGGGGTGGTGGGGCCTCAGGCACCTCTTCCAGCAGTAACACTTCCAGGGGTGGTGGGGCCTCAGGCACCTATTCTAGTAGTAACACTTCCAGGGGTGGTGGGGTTTCAGCCACTGGACGAGCTGAGGGCAGGCGGCTCAGGGCAGCTGTGTTAGCCAGCATCTTACCAGGCCTGTAGTGGAGCTCATAGCTCTAGGCCCCCAACACCATGCTCCATCTTCACCATGCATGGAGAGATCATCTGGGGCATGGGCTTGGAGTGATGCAGCAATCCCAGCAAGTGTTGTGGTTGGTGTAAATCTCAAACATTCTCTCCAACAGGTATTGGCTGAATTTCTTTACCCCAAACACAATGGTAAGGGCCTCCTTCGAGTGTTCTCGAAGCAAAGCAAACCGGTGCTTTCCGACCAACAAGTTCTACATGGCGTAGTTATGGCAAGGCATCACACACCAAAACGAATGGTTTGTTCTTGTCATAGTTAATCAACTCTTCATCCTCCTGGAGCAGCTCCTTGGCCGCTTTGTATCACGAGTTGTGGTCCAGTTCCATGCTGCTTTGTGAACAACAAGTCTGTGTAGCGGCTCCAAGATCATAGCTTTGTTCTTGAAAAAACAACTGTAGGACTTCAACAGCCCCAAGAATGCCTGAAGTTCCATCTTTGATTTATTAGTTAATAATAATAATAATAATACATTTTATTTATATTGCACTTTATATTTTGGCAAAGTGCTACAGTTAAAAATACCAATTAATAAATAAAAAAAACATTTAATATGAAAGACAAAAACAAAGCATATCAGGGTCTAAGAAAAAGCTGTTATAAAAAGGTGGATTTTTAAGCCACGTTTAAAAGCATCCAGTCTGTGGTGTCGTCAGGGAGAGCATTCCACAGACTGGGAGCAACCGAGCAGAAGGCCCTCCTGATGGTTGGGGCATACCTGATAGCTTCCACTTTTTCCTCTTTGTCCACCAGAAAGCCCAAGAACATCTCTGTTGCGGCAAACGCACATTTCTCTCTCTGAAGGTGCCGGACGGACACTCTCGCAGCACTTCCTGTATTTGTGCATCGTGGTCTTCCTGGGACTTGCCAGTAATCGGGATATCATCCAAGTATGGTTGTACTCCTAGAATGCCTGCCAGAAGATTGTCCATGAATTTTTTTGGGAAAGTCCCATGTGAGCTCTGTCGATTTTGTCATCCAGGACCAGCTGTTGGTATGCCCACTTGAGATCTAACTTGTAAACTAGCCAATGTTGAAAACACCTCAATAACTGTAGGTAGATTCAAGATTCAAGATTCAAGAGTTTTAATTGTCACGGCATACAGGTATACAATGAAATGCGGCTGGTAAGGAATATACATGTGTCCACAGTCCCCTTGTGCTGTGAAAGTATGTTTCCATACTTTTTTTGGAACGGGCACAATGGGAGTTGCCCACTTGGAGCTTTTCGCAGGAACGAGAACACCTTGTGCCACCAGTCGATCCAAGGCATCGTCCACTCTTTTGCGGAATTCAAAAGGAACTGATCACGCTTTGAAGAATTTGGGGTCAGTACAGCAGGGTCCACTTCAATGAAAATGGGTGTCCCACAGCAGGCCCCCAATTCCCCCAAACACCTCTTCATAATCATCCAATAAGGGCAAGTTGGACCACAACCCACACTGAATATATATAGCCTTAAACCAAGCCCTGCCTGGCGGACTCATGCCTTGCCCCACCATGACAAAAGGTAGGAGCGTTCCTTTGAATGTCTGATTCAACAACATTCACAAAGATTTTGTCCAGCACTTGTAGACTGGCTTGGGACCACTGAGGAAGGACATTGTGGACCCGGTGAATCATTGGGGGCCCTTCTGACCATAGCTTATGGTTCTGGACTTCCCTGATCCAGAATCCACTTCCATGCACAGTGGCACCTTGTTCAACAGAACATTGGCCATGTATGGCTCCAGATCCTCAGACAGTGGTTCGGTCTGCATGCAATTCACTACATCGCTCATCACTGCCCTCTTGCGACATGGCATGTGCCTGCTGGTCGATCAGTGTTTCAGGCGGCAGCCTGCTGATGTTTCTTCATGTAGACCTGAGCGAGATGCCCTTTCTTCTTGCACTAGTGGCAAACAAGTGAGGCGGCCTTGCACATGGCAGGGACATTGTGTACCTCCTCAGAACACGAGGCAGTACTGGCTCTGTATGCAGCATGCGTGCATTCCTCAAAGTGGTCTCTGTCACTAAAACCTTCCCCTTAGCCAGTCAAAAGGTCAGGGCCTTTTCTGCTAACAGCTGCCACAGTAAAGACTTGTCTGCTGACCCACAAACGCATATTCGACAGTTGGTCAACAAACACAGTGCACTGATAACTTCCTCAGTAACTGACCATTGACTGTCCAGGCTTCTGCTTACAATTATGGAAATGTTTGTCCCTTGGAAGTTTCCTTTTTTTCCCAGACTCAATGTTACCACTCTGCTTATTCTGTTATAGACCAGACAAACCAATAGCTAACGTAGCATTAGCGGTAGCGGTATGTTTGCAGGGCTGTGATCCATAGACCAATCCCTGTGGAAGTGGTGTAGTCTAGTCTGAAGTAGTAGGCATACTGTCATGTAATGCCACCTAAAACGTGAACTGTAAACTGAATATGATCAATGTCTCAATGGCAGTGGTGGAAAGTATTTTTACTCTGAACTATTTTTTGCTGAACCACTGCTGTCTGGGTGCAGTGATTTCATCACCTCAAAGGCCCTGTTGCTTTTTGAAAAACTCGGCTTTTGAGGTGATGAAATCACTGCGCCCAGGCAGCAGTGGTTCGGCAAAAAATAGTTCTGAGTATATATCTGTTATTCTGTTTAGAAAATGTAAATGTCAAAAATAAAATGTTTAAAGATTCTCCACGTGGTAAATACACAGGTCACAACATGTTTTACAAGTGTATTTCGTGACTGTTGGGAACTAGGCTACACTGGCACACCTACTTCCAGTGAATGGCGCTAAGCTAGGCTAACGGTGCGGCTGTTCCCTAAGCCTAATGCATGCACAGAGAAGAAAAGGGCATGTATCTGCTTGTCTAACTCCAGGGTAGATGGCAAATAAGCGAATTTCCCAAAAAGTTGGCGTGTTCCTTTAAGTAAAGGAACTGTGTACTTCTTCCACCACTGCTCAATGGACATTCCGTTCTGATAAGTCTGTAAACATGATGTTACAGATCAGATCTTGACAATTTACTACTTTTTGAAGCTTCTCCTTTGCACAGACTCCTTAAACAGTGATTGTTTACTCAAAAACAATATTTCCAACTTTTCCAACAGCCAAGGATGCACAAAGGAACACACATTACGCACACAAGCTACTGTTAACTATTGCAGAGAAATGCTCTAAAATACGAGACCAATGACAAGAGGGGATATAAACATTGCTTTATCAATCTGAACTAGCTCACTGCAGCCATTTTGACTATGTCCAAATAAGGGTAAAACCTGTCCTTGTGACATCAAGGTATTGACAGACAAAGTGACTCTTTGATAATGACTCTAATTCATCCGGTTCTTAAACATTGAAATTAAACAGTTCACAACCGGAAGAACATTCATCATAAATTGAGTTTCAGAGGAATAATTTCACAACTAGTAATGTTGACAT